>NC_090652.1:162346670-162564662 GCF_040937935.1 Hyperolius riggenbachi | reverse complement strand
CCACCTCCTTGCAAAATATGCCTTCCTTTTCAATGCCATCTTTGGCCACAACTTCAACATCGTATAGGTTTGTCAAAAGCACACAGAACACATCATATGTTGCGGATCTAGAGGATGTCCATGGCCACTCCCAGCCCCTATTTGATGATGTGCCACACACTAGTCACAGCACTTCAAAAGCAGTGGGATCTAGCTTGCAGACTTTGTCTGCTGCCTCTTCCGCTTTTCAGTAAAATGTGAACAATGTTCATGCTATACTTGTGATGATGGTAACATCACAATGTTCCTATGTTTATAGTTAGAATCTAATTATGAAGGTTATGGTTTTGTTTTATTGTCTGTTATGGCAGATGTTTTGTGTTGAATGCTTTAGCCTTCCGAACTTGAAGGACAACAAAAGAGGGAGGGATATGGTGCCAGACATATACATTTTATTTCAAATAATACCAGCTGACTGTGTCTACTGGTTATCCTCAGCCTCAAACAGTGTAAGGCCTCGTTTTGTGTGGTGTTTTTGGTCAATGTTCTTTATGCTGTAATGATGACATTACTGGTGTTTTTCTAAAAAATAATGTGCTGTAATCCAAGTGCTATACTGTAAAATGCCCAATATATGTCTGGCTCCATATTGGACACATTTCTGTTGTCCTTTCCTCTTGGGTACAATGTGTTTGTAGGTTCTCAACAACACAAACACATGTATAAATGGCGCACAATAATGTTATATACATGATGTGTTGGGTGGACAGGGTGTAAGTGTAATTACTGATATGTCCAATAGTGCTGTGTAAGTGATGTTATGTAATGTTGCAATCCAAGATCTTTTATAGTTGCGTGTCTCTCTCTCTCTCTCTCTCTCGCTCAGTATACACGTCTGTCTCTTTGTCTCTCTGTCTCCATCTCTCTCTCCATCTCTCTCTCTCTCTCTCTCTCTCGAGAGAGAGAGAGAGAGAGAGAGAGAGAGAGAGAGAGAGAGAGAGAGAGAGAGAGAGATGTATGTAGAGAGAGAGAGAGAGAGAGAGAGAGAGAGAGAGAGATGTATGTAGGAGAGAGAGAGAGAGAGAGAGATGTATGTAGAGAGAGAGAGAGAGAGAGAAGAGAGAGAGAGAGAGAGAGAGAGATGTATGTAGAGAGACAGAGAGAGAGAGAGAGAGAGAGAGAGAGAGAGAGAGAGAGAGATGTATGTAGAGAGAGAGAGAGAGAGAGAGAGAGAGAGAGAGAGAGAGAGAGAGAGAGAGAGATGTATGTAGAGAGAGAGAGAGAGAGAGAGAGAGAGAGAGAGAGAGAGATGTATGTAGAGAGAAAGAGAGAGATGTATGGGGAGAGAGAGAGAGAGAGAGAGAGAGAGAGAGATGTATGTAGAGAGAAAGAGAGAGAGAGAGATGTATGTAGAGAGAGAGAGAGAGAGAGACAGAGAGAGAGAGAGAGAGAGAGAGAGAGAGATGTATGTAGAGAGAAAGAGAGAGAGAGAGATGTATGTAGAGAGAGAGAGAGAGAGAGAGAGAGAGAGAGAGAGAGAGAGAGAGAGAGAGATGTATGTAGAGAGAAAGAGAGAGAGAGAGAGAGAGAGAGATGTATGTAGAGAGAAAGAGAGAGAGAGAGATGTATGTAGAGAGAAAGAGAGAGAGAGAGAGAGATGTATGGAGAGAGAGAAGAGAGAGAGAGAGAGAGAGAGAAGGTGTTTTAATAGCAGTATTACAATGCCACATTATATTAATATGTATTTTTTGGAAACAGCTTCCAGAAAGCTAACAATGTTTATATGTAGGAGTACTCCAGCACAAACTTACATATTTCAAATGACAAATATTTAAATTGTGATGGAATATTCTCACGCAACGTTACGGCATTACAGTAAACATTCCAAGCCCTTCTACATGGTGCAAATGGTGAGATGCAATTATACATTTGCATGTTCTAAGTATCTAGTGGCTCAACAAAGTCCTTTGAATGTATAGGTGCCCAGATCTCAGCTGGTAAAGGCTTCAAAATTTTAGTGGTTTATCGTCCCCCCGGAGATGCTGACCCTTTCCTACAGGAATTCCCAGAACTTCTGGCCATGCTGGCTCTGTCTTATCCGAGATGGATCATCCTTGGTGACTTCAACATCCGGGCTGATAACACTCAATCACAAGATGCAAATGAACTAATAAATCTCATGGGTGGACTAGGCTTCACACAAGTTGTAAAATCAGCTACCCACAGAGGAGGGCATACGCTAGACTTACTGTTCCACCTTGGAATGGACATTAGTAACATAACAGTAACCCCAGTGGTATGGTCAGACCATCACATAATACAGTTTACTATTGAACATCACCCTATCAAGCAGCTCCCTAAAGAAACAATCAAAACCCGTCCCATGAGTAAATTAACACCGGAGAGGATAACTGCCAACCTGGATTTTACAAATCTGCTCCACAGTCAAATGGACCCAAAACTCTCTAGTAACCCAGTACAACAACACGATATATGAAACACTTGACAGTATTGCCCCATGGCGCACCAAATCAGCAACCAAAAAGCAAAAAGCTAATTGGTTTGACAAAACCATCATGGATCTAAAAAAAGAAAGGGCGCAGACTAGAAAGACAGTGGCGTAAATCAGGGACTGGGGAGCACAAATCTAGCCTAGTTCAACACCTCAGACAATACCAACAAGCAATAACCAAGAAAAAATCAGACTTTATCTCGCACAAAATATCTACAGCCAACAACAGAGCTTCTCAACTCTTCCACACAGTGGAATCACTCTGCAATCCTTCCTGCCTAAAAGCCCCAACCACATACTCCAGGGAAAGGTGTGAAGAATTCTCTGCCTTCTTCACAAACAAGGTGTCTACCATCCGTGCCAGCATTACACCAACAACATCAATTGACCACTGGACGTTGCATATGCCTACTACCGTACCACCATGGCAAGTCTTTGACACTCTGAGTGTAGAAGATTTTGGAATTCTCATTCAAAGTCTCCGCCCCACTACCTGCGACCTGGATCCTGGCCCAACTGGATCCTTAATGCAGTGCCCAGCGCTGTTCAGGCCAGCACTTTACAAAATCACTCAGTGCTCCTTGCAAAGTGGACTTTTCCCAGAAGAACTAAAGAAAGCAATCATAAAACCCCTCCTGAAGAAACCATCACTAGATCCTGATTCTGTAACCAACTACAGACCTGTGGCGAACTTACCATTCCTATCAAAAGTTATCGAGAAAGCAGTCGCCAACCAGCTAGAAGCCAGGCTTACAGATAACAACATCTTTGATACTTTTCAGTCAGGATTCAGGAAAAGGCACAACACTGAAACAGCATTAGTCCGAGTAATGAATGATCTACTTACTGCAAGGGACAAGGGTGATTGCTCAATTCTGATTCTTCTTGACTTGTCAGCAGCATTGATACTGTGGACCATGAAATACTAATCCAGCGACTGAAGAATTACTGTGGCCTAAGGGGTACTGTTCTTAGCTGGTTTCAGACCTTCCTATCTGGCAGGACACAGCAAGTATGTCTGGGCACACACTACTCTAATCCAGTGCCACTTGCCTATGGAGTTCCACAGGGTTCTGTACTATCACCATTACTCTTTGCAGTCTACATGCTCCCACTGGGCAAAATAATCCAGAACTATGGTTTAGGATACCATTGTTATGCAGATGACACACAACTGTATCTGTCCTTCAAGCCTGGCACCCAAGACCCATCAGCATCCATAAATGCGTGTCTAGTGGATTTACAAAATTGGATGAACACCAGCTGGCTGAGGCTGAACTCTGACAAAACAGAGGTGTTGGTGGTAGGTGGTCCACACATGATGGATAAAGTTCAAAACGCTCACCACCTCAAACTAGCAATTGGGGGAGATACTGTACAGTATAAAGACTCTGTGCGAAACCTTGGGGTGATCCTGGATGGAAATCTAAAACTCAGACAGCAGGTATCAGCTGTCGTCAAGTCTTCCTTCTTCCATCTAAGAAATATAGCGAAAATAAAACACCTAATCCCAGCTGAAGACCTTCCTGCCCTGGTTCACGCATTTGTATCCTCCCGCCTAGACTACTGCAACGCCCTGTTAATCGGATCTACAGATAAGGTTCTGCGCCCCCTTACAGCTAGTACAGAATGCTGCAGCCAGACTCCTAGCCAATGCCCCCCGCAGCTCACACATCACCCCAGTACTGCAAACTCTTCACTGGTTGCCAGTAAAATGGAGAATCAATTTTAAGATCTGCCTGCTGACATTCAAGGCTCTACACCACATGGGACCCAAATACATAGCGGATCTATTGGAACTTTATGCCCCTCCACGCACCCTCCGCTCTGCCAACAAGATGAAGCTGGTTATTCCCAGGATACACTTAACATTTGGTGCTCGGGCCTTTTCCTATGCAGCCCCTACTCTATGGAACTCACTTCCACAATCAGTACGAGAGGCTCCTTCTCTGGACAGCTTTAAAAAAAAGGCTAAAACTCACCTCTTTTCCCGAGCCTTTGAGACTGCATAATGCAGGGTCACAGCGCTTTGAGTCCCCAGGGAGAAAAGCGCTATATAAATGTTATTGTTATTGTTACATACAACATCCTTCCTCATCCTGCCATATGTATCCACAAAACATACATGTATTGTACATGACTTGTGCACACACACCTAACCAAAGACATTATGATGTCAATAATGTTGTTGTCATTACTTGACTTCAAGGGCCACTATAAAAAACAAACACAAATAATACAATACATGTAAACACATACAGCTAAGAAGTGTATATGTTTCGGACTGCCATTGTAAAACAATGGCAATTATTGAAGCTTACTGTCACTTTCAGTAGGATGTCTAAATATGACACTATTGATGTTTTCGACTACTTCATATCTGCATAAGGCTTAATAACAAGGATTGGGGTATTTGTAAATACAGAGTCCATGACAACGATATAGAGAAAAGTTACAGACGGATCACCTACCTGTTTTGCTAAATTTTTGATAGTTGCCCAGAGCAACTGCCAAGCACTATGTGGTTTACCATAACCAAATTTTACACACACCATCCCCCATAAGGATATGCGCAAGGGCTAAACATGTCGATTGGGTCAAATTTCTACAACCTAGTGGAAGTGACAGCAGCATACTTTACAAAAGCATTGATGCCTATTATGTCAATGAAACATATTGACTTCTTATTTGTGTGTGTTTACGTTATGTAGCAGAAAGATGCTTTCCATGACAGTGGTCCTAGAATATTCTACGTTATGTTTACAATTTTGGCACTGTGGTGAAAAACATACATATCATTCTTGTGAGGTTTGCACATAAAAAAACCTAAACTTATGTTGTTGCGTTGGCTTGTTATCCAACATAAAGCAATGTTGTCACATTTGTGATTGTGTTGACATTTATGTTTAATTAGCAGATACTCCTTTATTTCATTATTATTTGATACTCTAGTTCTATCAGGAAAAAAGAACATCTAAATGTTTGATTGTAGTACATTCAAACATATAGCACTATAGTTATGTGAGTTTACAGTACAATAACTAAGAACATACACTGCCCAGTCAGTACATTAAACACTTATTTGTGCACAGTGTTTTTATTACATATAGCATGTCAACACAACTCCAGATGATAGTGATATGGACAGTTCACAAAGGAAGTCGGCACACCATCTCTTCATGTATGGGTGCTTGACGAAGTGACCTGGGCAATGACACATCCATTCAATCCAAACCACATGCCTTGATAAAGGGGGACCCCGTGTGGCCTCCGAAACAATTGTTGGTGTATCGTGTGGAAACTGCCACAATAGAAAGTATGTGCATTGGAGATTGGTGTGCTGATGATCTTTGCTACTTGGATAGTGATATGGAGGCTGGCATATTTGATTCATTTGCACACATAGCAGTTGCCTGCCACTTATGCTGAATCTGTTTACATATTATTTTGATGTAACCTCAGACTATGGCCATGCATGCAGCAGATCATGTGTCATTAGTAATTTATTATGTTTGATCATGAAGTAGTCATATGCTTGGTCGAGGCTTCGACTCACACACATGACTACTGCATGAATATCAACATGACTGGCAGGCAACTGCAATAGTTTGAAATGACAACAATACGTTAGCCTTTATATCCCTCTCACCTGTGGTATCCTTGTAGATTACAAGTGTGATCAATATGGTGATGGACATAATAAGGTTATGTCTTGCTCTAAATTACATGCCAGGTGTATGTAATGTGACCTTATACATTTTTTTCCCCCACAATGTATGTCGGCTGGAAACAGAAGTGACGTTGTTGGGTGCATTACAGTCTGATTGTACATATAAACAAACATGCAGATGATGTAGTGTGTATGGCACTCTTGTCAGATCTACATTACTACATTATCTGCATGCGTGTTGAGGGGTTGGGGGGACTTATGATTCTACGAAGAATCTTAACTGCATAGTAAAGATAATGGTATTGTGTAATAACACATTGAGAGGGCTTCCGACATATGTCTGACTTTGCAATAGTTACTTCAACTCAAATATAAGTGATTACGCAATATGCTTGCCAATATTACAGCGTCACATTACACCCAAAAAAGGATATGTAATGCTAATACAGTAAAAATGATGTTCTTGTTATGATTATAGATTTGCGTAAGTTTGAAATGCACTTAATAAAGTATACGATATCACCGACTGGTCTTTGCAGATGTACATGTCCATATAGGTAACTTGACACCATTGTGCAATACTTCCATTCTTGAAGACATATCCAATCACAGTATGTACTCATGTACTGATATGAATGTAGACAGGCAATAAATGTGTACATCTTACATGTAATGTCATGTACATTACTGACAATGGGTGCATCAATGCTGTTCAAACTTTAATTTGTATGTTATCACAATATGTTGATGTTATGATCTGATATGTATGTCAACCAAGTACCTGTTACACTAATAAAAATGTAACAATCATCATGAGTTTGTTTTTTTGAATTAGACATGTACTAAAATAATCTTTGTCGTATAGTTTCCTATGAAACATGCACACATTTTTTAGTATAAAACTGTTGAGGAAGAATCTTTGTTTCCTATAAACATTGATGTTTTCAATTAAGTATATATATGTTGAAATATGTGTATCTCGGTTTCACTACCTATCCTCACTCTCTCCCCCTCTCTCTCTTTTTCATTCTCTCTCTTTCTGTACCATCTCTCACAAACAAAGAGAGAAGCAGAATGAAAGAGACCAACAGGATGTGTAGAATATAATCCAAAGGAAATAAAGGCCAAATTAAATGCTAGTGATATGTTGGCTGCCATATTTGTTGCACTGTAAACAATACCAATTGTTTGGACGAAATGCATAGTAATTGGGTTACAATAGTGTAGGAATCACACCACAAACAAGCATGCAGCTAATGTAGTGACATCATACAATAATGTCATACACACATGAGTATGAGATGTATGGTTGTTCAGGATATATGGATATAAATGTTTGTGCATGAGGATCAACAAGATAGCCAGGCAAATGGGATTGATTATAAGGTTGAAAAATGTTCAGCCAACACATTTCGGTAACTCCATTTGCCATGACATTGAAATGGTAAGAAGTTTGGACCTGTTGACAATGAAAACAATTGATTATATGCAAAGTCACATTACATTTGACACAATGAGATCACGAATGGCTTTATTAACAACTTAGAAGAAAAGCAGCTCTGCTTTAAACAAATAGAACACAAAATGATGGAATGAGTAACAAAGAAAAAACAATACTAATGGGTGACAAACTGACCATCTTGTGACATAAAAAATGCCGCGAACTTGTCACGCACATTAGCTGCCTGGACATTGCCACGGACTGCATGACCAGCAAGATCCGGAAGAGTGTCCACCTCCAACTGGTCTTCTGCACAAGGATCCTTGGTGCGCAGGTAATTATGCAACACACATGTTGCTTTGATGACAAAGTCAACATTGTCAGGCTTCAGCTGCATACAAGATCTTAGTACACGCCATTTGTTAGCTAAAATGCCAAATGTACTCTCCACATATCTGCGAGCCATTGTGAGCCTAAAGTTGAAAAGCCGTTTCCTGTCATTTAAATCGCGTTTGGGAAACGGTTTTAATAAGTTGACATGGAGGCCAAAAGCCTCATCACCCACTAGCACATGTGGTAGTGCTTCGCCTCCTTCAACAAGGGGCCTTGGCTCTGGAATGTCAAACTGTTGGCTATATAACCTTCGGCCCATTGGTGACAACCGAAACACATTTGCATCTGCTGTGCTCCCATAAGCACCAACGTCGATGGCCAAAAACTTATAAGTAGTATCGACAATGGCCATTAAAACAACAGAAAAGTATTTTTTATAATTATAATACAAGGAGCCACTGTTGGGTGGCACCTGAATTTGTAGATGTTTTCCATCCAGTGCGCCAATGCAATTAGGGAATTGAGCATTCTGCCGGAAACCTTCCGCTGCTTCTCTCCACATCTGCATTGTAGGTTGAGGCATAAATAATGGCTGCAGAACATTCCATATTGCCTTACACGTCTCATGTACGATGCCTTGAATGGTAGAAATGCCTAGTAAAAAATGATAGTGCAAGGAAGTAAACGAATTCCCTGTGGCAAGATATCTGAAAAACATAACATCCAACAAATGACAATTACCTTCTTGGATAGTACATACAAACAAACAGTCATACAAATATTTCAGTTATTACCTGAGGGTCAGTAGAAGACGTTGTGCAGGACATATCATTGTTCGCATGTTGGTTCTCTGATGAGCAATATGAGGTGTCAACAAAACCAATAGTTAATCAAAAGTAGGAATTGACATTCTAGTAAAATTAAAAAAAATTTCCGGATTCCTGCGCAAGTCTTCATATAAGACTTTGAAGGCTCCCTTCTTATCCCTCATGGATAACATTGGATGTACCCAAAATCGCCTATAACTCAAAACCCTTTGCCTTCTACGACGTAAAAGGACCCTCAGGGTAAGAATGTGGCAATGCAATAATAGCAGACGAGTACGCCTATTCATCCTAACAAAATTTTTGCCAAATCTTGTGCAGCAATATTCTAGGTAGGCACGAACAGGAAGTAATCTTAAATGTTCTGTGCGTTTTCACCTCCTTTTGTAGGTGAAGTTCCAAAATCAACACCATTTTTAATCTTTTACTTCCTAGATCAGAGCAACATTTCCTGTTATGACAACCAATTTCACTTCCAAGTTAAGGTAAACTCTTCCAGGTTAATGCCTAAACATGACTTCCTGGTAAAGCGGGACATTTCCTGTTTGCAAAAGTAAATGTTTTGCAAATTAAAGGTGTTCTCCTTTAAAAAAAACGCTTTCGAATGCACAACAAACGCTTTGTAAACGTAATACACGCGTTAACGCAGCGTTTAACACCCAACCGCTAACGCATCACTAACGCTCAATAAACGCCTATCATGAACGCCAATTAACGCTTACTAACTCACATAAAACCTTGTATTGTAATGTGTGCAGCGCTCCAATGGCGTGGAAGTAAATGGAGTTATGGAGTTATAGGCTCACTGTGCCCCTTTCCAATATCTCACATACTACACAAAATACATTATCATATAACGTCACTCAATTCGAATTGAGTTAAACACAGTCCAGAGTCCCTTATTTGCACAATATGCTCTAGAGTCCAGTGTAAAATAACCAACTAATTCCAGGCTCTTTGATAATAGACAGTTCCACAATTCAGCAGTTATACTCTCACCGATATCCAGTGGCTGATAGCACAAATATCAGCAAACACGCTTGTTACAGATCCAGGCATTAGGCTTCCTCATCAGCTTCGCTCTATATTGCACTCCAACAGGTCAAAAGAGAGAGAAATATACATAGCGTGATCCAGTTTAGGTACTATTACCAAGTGACACCCTCCACCAGTGAGCACCTATGTGCCAGCGCACTGTGTCCATATACACACCACCGCTATAAACATCTAACCGCTCACCAGATTCAATGGCTGACTGTTTCCAGACCAGCATGTATACTTGGGTGTCATTCAGGTACTGCCATACGGACTTCCGCTTTCCACCAACTGTTTTCTTCCTTAAGAACTCAAAACAGATGCCTCCATAGCATAATTCCGTTTTATTATAATGTATAAAAGATTAAAAGTGCACTCACAAGTATAAAAGAATAATGCGCATATCACATGTAAAATCCTCGGCCGCTCTCTGCCCTGTGCGTCTCTGCTGCCGCCGCTCCTGAGGCCACGCCCTACCGGTTTCGTCACGTATGACTCATCAGGGGCTTGCCTCAAGGTCGGCAGGGAGACGCTATGAACGCTTTACTATGCAAATTACTTCCCGGTTTGTGCGATGCCCTCTACGCTGGCTGTTACTATGTGTAGCACTTCCTGTTTACATATTACTAGATTCCAGAAAGCATTGATCATATTACTAGATTACAGAAAGCATTGATCTGGTCAATACCATAACCCTTCTCTTGATGTTTGTATACATGGTATACATACTGAAATATATGCACATACTAATTCTCGTGGTGTTCTAATACATAAACATAACATATACAGAAAGCATTGATCTAGTAAATACCATAACCCTTCTCTTGATGTTTGTATACATGGTATACATACTAAAATATATGCACATACTCGTAGTGTTCTAATACATAAACGTAACATATACATGTAATTCCAAACCCCCATTCTCACTTATACCCTTCTGTCCTAATACAACCCTATACTAAGTGTGACAGTAATTACCCCATCCTATGTGTCATATCTGAACAATTTCATTATATATTGCCAGATAACTTAGAAACAATCAGCTGAATTGGTTCTGTGACAAACGCGCACACCTGCATGATTGACCCCATGTGGCCCCTCCCCCCCCCCCCCCCATATAGCGCCCCTATTGTTGTGCCAAAATGGTATGCACATATGTCACATACCCATTCTCAATAACCAAAATGACTCTACATGTGACTTACAGAGAACCAACCTCCCATACGACCCTGTAACATAGACATGTGGCGCCTGCCAGTGCTTATCAGTGATTCATAGTGTACCCTCTAGTCCCCTATATTATACAATACGGGCATAGGCAAACGTCACATGTTCCTTTAGTACAGAAAGTATAAACGAATAGAAAAACGAATAGAAAAAATATAGAAAAAAATAATAAAAATAGTAAAAATAGAGCCACCATTACCCCGAACTTCTGACCTTATGGTGACTCAACTACCCCCTATATACCCAACTACTAAACCCAGCCTATACTGTTACGAATTTCCATTAGTCATCACCTAACTCTCCATTTAGTCATCAGCAATAAAGCAGTTGAGGTCCAGTTCCACATTCAGACCCTCCGGCCTCATTGTATGCATTTGAAAGATCCATTTTGTCTCCATTTTTGAAATCTCCCGGATCTTATGGCAGCCTCTCCATCTGGTAGTAAGTTTCTGTAGGGCACTGAATTGCATTACTCCCGGGTTACAGCCATGTTTTTCAGCGAAATGTCTTGAAACGCTATGGCTTTTAAAGCCTTTGGCTATATTTTTTATGTGTTCGTTGATCCGTGATTTTAACTGCCTTTTGGTCCTGCCAATGTATTGCAGTCCGCATGGACATTCTATCAAATATACTACATGGGTGCTGCCACAGGTAATAAACTCTCGGATGGGGAAACTTTCTCCTGAGACATAGGATACATTCGCAGCTCTCCTTGTCGTCTGTGCTACTATGCAGGGATTGCATTGTCTGCAGGGAAAAAAACCTTTTTGTCCACAGATATCTGTTCTATTTGTCACTGCTGGTTCCTCAATGCAGGTTTTTACTAGGCTTCTTTGTAAGTTGTTGGCTTTTCTATAAATGAACTTCGGTTGAGGCGGGATTTTCATCCTTAGAACTGGATCGTTTCTAAGGAGTCCCCAATATCTCTTAATGATCTGCTCCACTTCCCTGTACTGCATGTTATAGTCTAAACATATGGCAAAATCGTATTCTCCATTACTGGAAACTTTCTCTTTATTTCTTAACATATCTCCTCTATTAAGACATTTAATCCTCTGGATTTCTTGTCTTAGTGGTGTTTCCTGATAGCCCTTATTAACAAATCTCTGCAAGAGCATTTCTGCTTGATTCTCATAATCTTTCGTATTAGTACAATTTCTCCTTACCCTAGAGAATTGGCCTCTTGGGATGCCCCTCAGCCAGTTGTTATGATGGCAGCTTTTGATTGGAATGTATGCATTCCTGTCAGTTTTTTTGAAGAAGGTTTTAGTACCCAGCTTGTCTCCTTCCTTGTATACGACCACATCCAGAAAATCAATCTGTTGCTTATCCCATTTGGCCGTCAACACTATTCCCCTTTTATTTGCATTCAGCCATTCTATATATGTCTCAAGTTGTGTGACACCACCTCTCCAGATCCAGACCAGGTCGTCTATATACCTCCTCCATGTGACTACATGGCTGCTTTGTGGACATGCTAGGACACCCAGTTCCCAATCATCCATGAATATATTTGCTACACTAGGTGCATACTTGGCTCCCATGGCACAGCCAAGAGTTTGTACATAAAACTGGCTGCCGTACCAAAAGTAATTGTGGGTAAGTGAGAATTGAAGGAGTTGTACTATAAATTTGATTTGCTCTTGCTTCAATTCAGTGTAAATATTGAGTGCTTGTGCTACCGTCCTTGTAGCCTCGGCGTGAGGAATAATTGTATACAGTGCAGACACATCTGCTGTTACCAGCAGATCATCTTCCCGTATTTACAAAGATTCCAAAGTATGCAGAAACTGTTTTGTATCCTTAAGTAACAATGTTAGTTGTCCCACTACAGGTTGTAGATAAGAGTCGATATATTCTCCAACTCTTTGGTTCAATGACCCAATTCCGCTTATAATTGGCCTCCCGGGGGGTCGTTCTAGATTTTTGTGTATTTTAGGATTATGGTACATGACAGGGATTCTAGGAGCATCCATCATTACATATTTATATTCTGTATCATTGAGTATATTCTTGTCAAGTCCTTCCCTCAATAGTTGCCTCAGTTCTTCCATGTATTGCCTAGTTGGGTCACCTCTGAGTTTCTTATATGTTAATTGGTCACTGAGGATTTTATCCATTTCAGTTTTGTATTGGTCAGTGTGCATCACCACAATCCCTCCTCCTTTATCAGCTGGTCTGACCAGAACTTCCTTATTTCTACTTAGTTCTCTTATTGCTTTTAATTCATTCCCATATTGTCGGGCCTCTATTTTTTCTAAATCCTTCAGTACCATATTCTTAAATACTTGGATCGTTCCATCCTTAGTGCCATCTGGGGGGTTGAATGTGGATCTATTTTTCAGTGTTGTATGCATATATTCACCTGCTGGTAGGCCCTCATTGATTTTGGTACTTGGGCCTTGTTTCGACAGGAAATACTTTTTGATGTTTAATTTCCTAACAAATTTGTTAACATCGATGTAAGTCCCAAATTTATTTAGCCCCTGTTTAGGGGCATATTTTAATCCTTTATCCAATATGTTCAATTCATTGTTGGTGAGGGGCACTCCACTGATATTAAAGATGCCCTCACCTTTAATTATTTCCTTCTTTTTGTTATCTCTTCCTCCTCTTCTACCTCTTCTATTCCTCTTTTCCTTATGTACCTTGGGTTGTGATCTGTGTCCCCCCAATCTACTTGAGGTGACTGCCCCCCAAAAAAATAATGGTGTACTGTCTCTGCAGTTTGCCGTTCCAGTGGTTCAAAGCGATTGTAAGTTGGTAGAAATTCCTGCCTCTTATCTCTACGCATTTGATTATATTGCGTTGTTCTTCATATCTCCTTTGGGGTTCTGGACGGGGCTGGTCAGGCCCCCTATATCCTTCTCCCCTATCATATTGTGCTTGGTTTCTTATTTTATTGTATCTGGGTTGCTGCCAACTGCCCTCATAAGTCCTTTTATTCAGAGGGGGTTGTGGTCTCATCCTTGGGGACTGAGGATAATTATAGTTATATTTCTGTCCTCTATTTTGAATCTTTTCCTCAACTCTTTGTATCATAGAGGTTGGTTGTATATTTTCTTCACTATTATCTATTTGATTATTAGGATTTTGCACACGGGTAACCTCTTCCTGTGCTTTTTTCCTTTTCGATTGTTCTACCTGCCATTTGTATGCTTTCTTACTTTTATAGTCTTGCCATTCATTTTGAAATCTTTTAATCTTTATCTCGCTTACCTCCTTCTCATTTTTTTTGCACAATTTTGGTGAGTACCCCTGCATTTTCTGTGAACTCATCTTGCTCTTTGTATTCCTCCATTTTAATTTTTAGATCTTCTATTTCTTTGCCTATTCTCTCTAATCTGCTCTGTTTCCTCTTTCCCAGAATTTTTAAGAGATTAATACCGCATTGATTTAGGAAATCACCGAGTTCCCTATCATTCTCATCATTTTCCTCTCCATCTGTTGGTAATATGTCCCATCTATATCGCCTCGGAATAATCCCTTCTTTAGCGTGTTTATTAAGACTCGCCAGGTCCCACCATGTGTTGGTTTCTTTAATCATCAGTGTTTGAAGTTGTCTAAATAACATATCCAGACTTTGATGCTCCATGTCTGGCTCCTTAATAAATACTCTGTCTAGATCTATGACCCCCCTCCTCCGTATATTAAACATCTCCATTCTAGGTGGGGTAGGGTTAGAGTGTGCAGCCCCACCACAGATACCAAGCAGAAATTCTATTTATGTGGTATAGGCGCTCCTCAAAGGAATCACCAGCACTATATGATATATAGGCCTGAAATCACCGCAATTGATCGCAGCACACGCTGGGGGTATCACCTCCCTAAATAATTGTATTGTAATGTGTGCAGCGCTCCAATGGCGTGGAAGTAAATGGAGTTATGGAGTTATAGGCTCACTGTGCCCCTTTCCAATATCTCACATACTACACAAAATACATTATCATATAACGTCACTCAATTCAAATTGAGTTAAACACAGTCCAGAGTCCCTTATTTGCACAATATGCTCTAGAGTCCAGTGTAAAATAACCAACTAATTCCAGGCTCTTTGATAATAGACAGTTCCACAATTCAGCAGTTATACTCTCACCGATATCCAGTGGCTGATAGCACAAATATCAGCAAACACGCTTGTTACAGATCCAGGCATTAGGCTTCCTCATCAGCTTCGCTCTATATTGCACTCCAACAGGTCAAAAGAGAGAGAAATATACATAGCGTGATCCAGTTTAGGTACTATTACCAAGTGACACCCTCCACCAGTGAGCACCTATGTGCCAGCGCACTGTGTCCATATACACACCACCGCTATAAACATCTAACCGCTCACCAGATTCAATGGCTGACTGTTTCCAGACCAGCATGTATACTTGGGTGTCATTCAGGTACTGCCATACGGACTTCCGCTTTCCACCAACTGTTTTCTTCCTTAAGAACTCAAAACAGATGCCTCCAAAGCATAATTCCGTTTTATTATAATGTATAAAAGATTAAAAGTGCACTCACAAGTATAAAAGAATAATGCGCATATCACATGTAAAATCCTCGGCCGCTCTCTGCCCTGTGCGTCTCTACTGTCACACTTAGTATAGGGTTGTATTAGGACAGAAGGGTATAAGTGAGAATGGGGGTTTGGAATTACATGTATATGTTACGTTTATGTATTAGAACACTACGAGTATGTGCATATATTTTAGTATGTATACCATGTATACAAACATCAAGAGAAGGGTTATGGTATTTACTAGATCAATGCTTTCTGTATATGTTATGTTTATGTATTAGAACACCACGAGAATTAGTATGTGCATATATTTCAGTATGTATACCATGTATACAAACATCAAGAGGAGGATTATGGTATTGACCAGATCAATGCTTTCTGTAATCTAGTAATATGATCAATGCTTTCTGGAATCTAGTAATATGTAAACAGGAAGTGCTACACATAGTAACAGCCAGCGTAGAGGGCATCGCACAAACCGGGAAGTAATTTGCATAGTAAAGCGTTCATAGCGTCTCCCTGCCGACCTTGAGGCAAGCCCCTGATGAGTCATACGTGACGAAACCGGTAGGGCGTGGCCTCAGGAGCGGCGGCAGCAGAGACGCACAGGGCAGAGAGCGGCCGAGGATTTTACATGTGATATGCGCATTATTCTTTTATACTTGTGAGTGCACTTTTAATCTTTTATACATTATAATAAAACGGAATTATGCTTTGGAGGCATCTGTTTTGAGTTCTTAAGGAAGAAAACAGTTGGTGGAAAGCGGAAGTCCGTATGGCAGTACCTGAATGACACCCAAGTATACATGCTGGTCTGGAAACAGTCAGCCATTGAATCTGGTGAGCGGTTAGATGTTTATAGCGGTGGTGTGTATATGGACACAGTGCGCTGGCACATAGGTGCTCACTGGTGGAGGGTGTCACTTGGTAATAGTACCTAAACTGGATCACGCTATGTATATTTCTCTCTCTTTTGACCTGTTGGAGTGCAATATAGAGCGAAGCTGATGAGGAAGCCTAATGCCTGGATCTGTAACAAGCGTGTTTGCTGATATTTGTGCTATCAGCCACTGGATATCGGTGAGAGTATAACTGCTGAATTGTGGAACTGTCTATTATCAAAGAGCCTGGAATTAGTTGGTTATTTTACACTGGACTCTAGAGCATATTGTGCAAATAAGGGACTCTGGACTGTGTTTAACTCAATTCGAATTGAGTGACGTTATATGATAATGTATTTTGTGTAGTATGTGAGATATTGGAAAGGGGCACAGTGAGCCTATAACTCCATAACTCCATTTACTTCCACGCCATTGGAGCGCTGCACACATTACAATACAATTATTTAGGGAGGTGATACCCCCAGCGTGTGCTGCGATCAATTGCGGTGATTTCAGGCCTATATATCATATAGTGCTGGTGATTCCTTTGAGGAGCGCCTATACCACATAAATAGAATTTCTGCTTGGTATCTGTGGTGGGGCTGCACACTCTAACCCTACCCCACCTAGAATGGAGATGTTTAATATACGGAGGAGGGGGGTCATAGATCTAGACAGAGTATTTATTAAGGAGCCAGACATGGAGCATCAAAGTCTGGATATGTTATTTAGACAACTTCAAACACTAATGATTAAAGAAACAAACACATGGTGGGACCTGGCGAGTCTTAATAAACACGCTAAAGAAGGGATTATTCCGAGGCGATATAGATGGGACATATTACCAACAGATGGAGAGGAAAATGATGAGAATGATAGGGAACTCGGTGATTTCCTAAATCAATGCGGTATTAATCTCTTAAAAATTCTGGAAAAGAGGAAACTGAGCAGATTAGAGAGAATAGGCAAAGAAATAGAAGATCTAAAAATTAAAATGGAGGAATACAAAGAGCAAGATGAGTTCACAGAAAATGCAGGGGTACTCACCAAAATTGTGCAAAAAAAATGAGAAGGAGGTAAGCGAGATAAAGATTAAAAGATTTCAAAATGAATGGCAAGACTATAAAAGTAAGAAAGCATACAAATGGCAGGTAGAACAATCGAAAAGGAAAAAAGCACAGGAAGAGGTTACCCGTGTGCAAAATCCTAATAATCAAATAGATAATAGTGAAGAAAATATACAACCAACCTCTATGATACAAAGAGTTGAGGAAAAGATTCAAAATAGAGGACAGAAATATAACTATAATTATCCTCAGTCCCCAAGGATGAGACCACAACCCCCTCTGAATAAAAGGACTTATGAGGGCAGTTGGCAGCAACCCAGATACAATAAAATAAGAAACCAAGCACAATATGATAGGGGAGAAGGATATAGGGGGCCTGACCAGCCCCGTCCAGAACCCCAAAGGAGATATGAAGAACGGGAACAACCGCAATATAATCAAATGCGTAGAGATAAGAGGCAGGAATTTCTACCAACTTACAATCGCTTTGAACCACTGGAACGGCAAACTGCAGAGACAGTACACCATTATTTTTTTGGGGGGCAGTCACCTCAAGTAGATTGGGGGGACACAGATCACAACCCAAGGTACATAAGGAAAAGAGGAATAGAAGAGGTAGAAGAGGAGGAAGAGATAACAAAAAGAAGGAAATAATTAAAGGTGAGGGCATCTTTAATATCAGTGGAGTGCCCCTCACCAACAATGAATTGAACATATTGGATAAAGGATTAAAATATGCCCCTAAACAGGGGCTAAATAAATTTGGGACTTACATCGATGTTAACAAATTTGTTAGGAAATTAAACATCAAAAAGTATTTCCTGTCGAAACAAGGCCCAAGTACCAAAATCAATGAGGGCCTACCAGCAGGTGAATATATGCATACAACACTGAAAAATAGATCCACATTCAACCCCCCAGATGGCACTAAGGATGGAACGATCCAAGTATTTAAGAATATGGTACTGAAGGATTTAGAAAAAATAGAGGCCCGACAATATGGGAATGAATTAAAAGCAATAAGAGAACTAAGTAGAAATAAGGAAGTTCTGGTCAGACCAGCTGATAAAGGAGGAGGGATTGTGGTGATGCACACTGACCAATACAAAACTGAAATGGATAAAATCCTCAGTGACCAATTAACATATAAGAAACTCAGAGGTGACCCAACTAGGCAATACATGGAAGAACTGAGGCAACTATTGAGGGAATGACTTGACAAGAATATACTCAATGATACAGAATATAAATATCTAATGATGGATGCTCCTAGAATCCCTGTCATGTACCATAATCCTAAAATACACAAAAATCTAGAACGACCCCCCGGGAGGCCAATTATAAGCGGAATTGGGTCATTGAACCAAAGAGTTGGAGAATATATCGACTCTTATCTACAACCTGTAGTGGGACAACTAACATTGTTACTTAAGGATACAAAACAGTTTCTGCATACTTTGGAATCTTTGAAAATACGGGAAGATGATCTGCTGGTAACAGCAGATGTGTCTGCACTGTATACAATTATTCCTCATGCCGAGGCTACAAGGACGGTAGCACAAGCACTCAATATTTACACTGAATTGAAGCAAGAGCAAATCAAATTTATAGTACAACTCCTTCAATTCTCACTTACCCACAATTACTTTTGGTACGGCAGCCAGTTTTATGTACAAACTCTTGGCTGTGCCATGGGAGCCAAGTATGCACCTAGTGTAGCAAATATATTCATGGATGATTGGGAACTGGGTGTCCTAGCATGTCCACAAAGCAGCCATGTAGTCACATGGAGGAGGTATATAGACGACCTGGTCTGGATCTGGAGAGGTGGTGTCACACAACTTGAGACATATATAGAATGGCTGAATGCAAATAAAAGGGGAATAGTGTTGACGGCCAAATGGGATAAGCAACAGATTGATTTTCTGGATGTGGTCGTATACAAGGAAGGAGACAGGCTGGGTACTAAAACCTTCTTCAAAAAAACTGACAGGAATGCATACATTCCAATCAAAAGCTGCCATCATAACAACTGGCTGAGGGGCATCCCAAGAGGCCAATTCTCTAGGGTAAGGAGAAATTGTACTAATACGAAAGATTATGAGGATCAAGCAGAAATGCTCTTGCAGAGATTTGTTAATAAGGGCTATCAGGAAACACCACTAAGACAAGAAATCCAGAGGATTAAATGTCTTAATAGAGGAGATATGTTAAGAAATAAAGAGAAAGTTTCCAGTAATGGAGAATACGATTTTGCCATATGTTTAGACTATAACATGCAATACAGGGAAGTGGAGCAGATCATTAAGAGATATTGGGGACTCCTTAGAAACGATCCAGTTCTAAGGATGAAAATCCCGCCTCAACCGAAGTTCATTTATAGAAAAGCCAACAACTTACAAAGAAGCCTAGTAAAAACCTGCATTGAGGAACCAGCAGTGACAAATAGAACAGATATCTGTGGACAAAAAGGTTTTTTTCCCTGCAGACAATGCAATCCCTGCATAGTAGCACAGACGACAAGGAGAGCTGCGAATGTATCCTATGTCTCAGGAGAAAGTTTCCCCATCCGAGAGTTTATTACCTGTGGCAGCACCCATGTAGTATATTTGATAGAATGTCCATGCGGACTGCAATACATTGGCAGGACCAAAAGGCAGTTAAAATCACGGATCAACGAACACATAAAAAATATAGGCAAAGGCTTTAAAAGCCATAGCGTTTCAAGACATTTCGCTGAAAAACATGGCTGTAACCCGGGAGTAATGCAATTCAGTGCCCTACAGAAACTTACTACCAGATGGAGAGGCTGCCATAAGATCCGGGAGATTTCAAAAATGGAGACAAAATGGATCTTTCAAATGCATACAATGAGGCCGGAGGGTCTGAATGTGGAACTGGACCTCAACTGCTTTATTGCTGATGACTAAATGGAGAGTTAGGTGATGACTAATGGAAATTCGTAACAGTATAGGCTGGGTTTAGTAGTTGGGTATATAGGGGGTAGTTGAGTCACCATAAGGTCAGAAGTTCGGGGTAATGGTGGCTCTATTTTTACTATTTTTATTATTTTTTTCTATATTTTTTCTATTCGTTTTTCTATTCGTTTATACTTTCTGTACTAAAGGAACATGTGACGTTTGCCTATGCCCGTATTGTATAATATAGGGGACTAGAGGGTACACTATGAATCACTGATAAGCACTGGCAGGCGCCACATGTCTATGTTACAGGGTCGTATGGGAGGTTGGTTCTCTGTAAGTCACATGTAGAGTCATTTTGGTTATTGAGAATGGGTATGTGACATATGTGCATACCATTTTGGCACAACAATAGGGGCGCTATATGGGGGGGGGGGGGAGGGGCCACATGGGGTCAATCATGCAGGTGTGCGCGTTTGTCACAGAACCAATTCAGCTGATTGTTTCTAAGTTATCTGGCAATGTATAATGAAATTGTTCAGATATGACACATAGGATGGGGGTAATTACTGTCACACTTAGTATAGGGTTGTATTAGGACAGAAGGGTATAAGTGAGAATGGGGGTTTGGAATTACATGTATATGTTACGTTTATGTATTAGAACACTACGAGTATGTGCATATATTTTAGTATGTATACCATGTATACAAACATCAAGAGAAGGGTTATGGTATTTACTAGATCAATGCTTTCTGTATATGTTATGTTTATGTATTAGAACACCACGAGAATTAGTATGTGCATATATTTCAGTATGTATACCATGTATACAAACATCAAGAGGAGGATTATGGTATTGACCAGATCAATGCTTTCTGTAATCTAGTAATATGATCAATGCTTTCTGGAATCTAGTAATATGTAAACAGGAAGTGCTACACATAGTAACAGCCAGCGTAGAGGGCATCGCACAAACCGGGAAGTAATTTGCATAGTAAAGCGTTCATAGCGTCTCCCTGCCGACCTTGAGGCAAGCCCCTGATGAGTCATACGTGACGAAACCGGTAGGGCGTGGCCTCAGGAGCGGCGGCAGCAGAGACGCACAGGGCAGAGAGCGGCCGAGGATTTTACATGTGATATGCGCATTATTCTTTTATACTTGTGAGTGCACTTTTAATCTTTTATACATTATAATAAAACGGAATTATGCTTTGGAGGCATCTGTTTTGAGTTCTTAAGGAAGAAAACAGTTGGTGGAAAGCGGAAGTCCGTATGGCAGTACCTGAATGACACCCAAGTATACATGCTGGTCTGGAAACAGTCAGCCATTGAATCTGGTGAGCGGTTAGATGTTTATAGCGGTGGTGTGTATATGGACACAGTGCGCTGGCACATAGGTGCTCACTGGTGGAGGGTGTCACTTGGTAATAGTACCTAAACTGGATCACGCTATGTATATTTCTCTCTCTTTTGACCTGTTGGAGTGCAATATAGAGCGAAGCTGATGAGGAAGCCTAATGCCTGGATCTGTAACAAGCGTGTTTGCTGATATTTGTGCTATCAGCCACTGGATATCGGTGAGAGTATAACTGCTGAATTGTGGAACTGTCTATTATCAAAGAGCCTGGAATTAGTTGGTTATTTTACACTGGACTCTAGAGCATATTGTGCAAATAAGGGACTCTGGACTGTGTTTAACTCAATTCGAATTGAGTGACGTTATATGATAATGTATTTTGTGTAGTATGTGAGATATTGGAAAGGGGCACAGTGAGCCTATAACTCCATAACTCCATTTACTTCCACGCCATTGGAGCGCTGCACACATTACAATACAATTATTTAGGGAGGTGATACCCCCAGCGTGTGCTGCGATCAATTGCGGTGATTTCAGGCCTATATATCATATAGTGCTGGTGATTCCTTTGAGGAGCGCCTATACCACATAAATAGAATTTCCACATAAAACCTTGACCTGCTTCCATAAGTGTTTACGTAGCAGTAAACGCAATGCTCAACTACAGCCCGTGTGAAAGAGGCCTAAAGGTGCTCGTTGGACTTTGGGCCCCTTAGCGCAGTTAGGCTGCAAAAAATGCCACACGTGGTATTGCCGTACTCAGGAGAAGTAGTATAATGTGTTTTGGGGTGTATTTTTACACATATCCATGCTGGGTGTAAGAAATATGTCTGTAAATGACAAGGTTTTGATTTTTTTTTACACACAATTGTCCATTTACAGAGAGATTTCTCCCACCCAGCATGGGTATGTGTAAAAATACACCCCAAAACACATTATACTACTTCTCCTGAGTACAGCGATAACACATGTGTGGCACTTTTTTGCACCCTAACTGCGCTAAGGGGCCCAAAGTCCAATGAGTACCTTTAGGATTTCACAGGTCATTTTTGTTTCAAGACTACTCCTCACGGTTTAGGGCCCCTAAAATACCAGGGCAGTATAGAAACCCCACAAGTGACCCCATTTTAGAAAGAAGGCACCCCAAGGTATTCCGTTAGGTGTATGGTGAGTTCATAGAAGATTTTATTTTTTGTCACAAGTTAGTGGAAAATGACACTTTGTGGAAAAAAATAAAATAAAAATCAATTTCCGCTAACTTTTGACAAATAAAATAAAATCTTCTATGAACTCGTCATACACCTAACGGAATACCTTGGGGTGTCTTTTCTAAAACCGGGTCACTTGTGGGGTTCCTATACTGCCCTGGCATTTTAGGGGCCCAAAACCGTGAGGAGTAGTCTGGAAACCAAATGCCTCAAAATGACTGTTCAGGGGTATAAGCATCTGCAAATTTTGATGACAGGTGGTCTATGAGGGGCCAAATTTTTTGGAACCGGTCATAAGCAGGGAGGCCTCTTACATGACAGGTTGTATTGGCACTGAAGTGCAGGAAGCGCAGGATGTTCTCAAATCGTGACCTGGACATGGCAGCAGAGAACATGGGCATGTGATGTATTGGGTGGGTAGACCAATAAGACCGCAATACATTCTTTTTGACTAGACCCATGTTAAGGAGAAGGCCCCAAAAAATGCTACGTTCGGAAACTTGGAGTGGTTTCCATCGAAAAGGCTGGGCATGGTAGCTTCTTGGTTTGGCGGTTGCGTATTGTGTGGCATAACAGTTGGTCTCAGCCACAATTAAGTCGTAGAGACCGGCAGTGATCAGAAAAAAAAATTCTGTCACTGCGGTGGGGCGGGTGAGGGTTTGGCTGGGTGATCAGAAGCCCGCAGGGGGCAGATTAGGGCCTGATCTGATGGGTAGGTGTGCTAGGGGGTGACAGGTGGTGATTGATGGGTGTCTCAAGATGTGATTAGAGGGGGGAATAGATGCAAGCACTGGCGAGGTGATCAGGGCTGGGGTCTGAGGGCGTTCTGCGGGTGTGGGCGGGTGATTGGGTGCCCTAGGGGCAGATAGGGGTCTGATCTGATGGGTAGCAGTGACAGGTGGTGACAGGGGGTGATTGATGGGTGATCAGCGGGTGATTAGATGGCAGAACAGATGTAAACAATGCACTTTGGAGGTGATCTGAGGGTGGGTCTGCGGGTGATTTGATGGTGTGGGTGGGTGATCAGATGCCCGTAAGAGGCAGGTTAGGTTCTGATCTGATGGGTGGCAGTGACAGGGGGTGATTGACAGGTGATTACAGGGGAAGATAGATGTATACAGTACACAGGGGGGGGAGGTCTGGGGGGGGGTCTAAGAGTGTGGGTGGGTGATTGGGTGCCCTAGGGGCAGATAGGGGTCTGAGCTGATGGGTAGCAGTGACAGGGGGTGATTGACGGGTGATTACAGGGGAGAATAGATGTATACAGTACACAGGGGGGGGAGGTCTGATGGCTTTCTAAGGGTGTGGGCGGCTGATTGGGTGCCCAAGGGGCAGATTAGGGTCTGATCTGATGGGTAACAGTGACAGGTGGTGACAGGGGGTGATTGATGGGTGATCAGTGGGCGATTAGATGGCAGAACAGATGTAAAAAATGCACTTTGGAGGTGATCTGAGGGTGGGTCTGCGGGCGATCTGAGGGTGCGGGCGGGTGATCAGATGCCCGTAAGAGGCACGTTAGGGTCTGATCTGATGGGTGGCAGTAACAGGGGGTGATTGACGGGTGATTACAGGGGAGGATAGATGTATACAGTACAGGGGGGGCGGGTTCTGGGGAGGATCTGAGAGTGGGGGGGGTGATCAGGAGCCCCCAGGGGGCAGTTTAGGACCTAATCAAAAAAATTGTGCTGACAGATAGTGACAGGGAGTGATTGATGGGTGATTAGGGGTGTGATTGGGTGTAAACAGGGGTCTGAGGGGTGGGCAGGGTGGGGTCTGAGGGGTGCTGTGGGCGATCAGAGGGAAGGGGGGGGGGGGCAGATCAGTGTGCTTGGGTGCTGACCTTGGTGACTGCAGCCTGCCCTTGTGGTCCCTCGATCATTGGGACCACCAGGGCAGGAGGCAGCCTGTATAACACGCTTTGTATACAGTGCAAAGCGTATTATACACTTAGTATGCGGCGATCGAGCAGCTAGTAACCTGCCGGTGCTTCCGAACGGCCGGCGGGTTACTGCACAAGGGGCGGAGCCTATCGCTGGCGGCTGATCGCGTCACGCATGACACGATCGTTGCATAACCACGCCCGACGCCCGCGGCTGTGGGCGGTCGGCAAGTGGTTAAGTACATATTGGGATTATAAAACAAAAACACAACATCAGAAGGACACAGAGCAAACAATTAATATACAAAAAATGAGTGGACATACTAGAGTGTGTGTGTACTTGTGTGTATGATCACTAAGAATTTGTCACAAATGAAAATCCATTCTTAAAGTGTACCAGTGCTGATTAAAAGAAAAAGTTTTATACATACCTGGGGCTTCCTCCAGCCCCATCCGCTCGGATCGCTTCCACACCACCGTCCTCCGCTGTATGCAGCTCTTAAACCGGGTGCCGTCACTTCTGCCAGTCAGGGTCAGTCTACGCGGGAGAAGTGCGCCCTCTACGTATCACTCCAGCAGCTTCTGAAGAGCTATGCAAAGAGTGCACTTCTCTTACGTCAGACTGGCCTCGACTGACAGAAGTGACAGGACCCGGTATCAGAGCTGCAGACAGTGGAGGACGGCGGCATGGGAGCGATCCGAGCGGATGGGGCTGGAGGAAGCCCCAGGTATGTATAAAACTTTTTCTTTTAATCAGCTCTGGTTTCCTTTAAATCTTTAAGATTTGTATCCTTATAAAGAAAAAGAACAAACTCAAATGATAGCAAAAAACACACAAAAAAAAAGTGTGTTTTGACTCCTTCAATAATGTTTCACTAACATGAATAGTAACCGTATATTGGTGTAAAATACATTATTAAAGCCATGCTTTGTATTATAATAGGATCTCTAAGAACCAATGCAACTGCATAGATCATTAAATACCAAAAAATGAATACGGTAGTTGAATTACTGAACTATACTTAGCAAGAACATTTTGACAAACTATGTGCATTAAAGAGGAACTTTAAACAAGGATTGAACTCCATCCCAATCAGTATCGGATACCCTCTTTCCCACAAGAAATATTTACCTTTTCTTGAATAGATCATCAGGGGTGTATATATGGCTGATATTGTGGTGCACTTCTCCCACAGTGTGATGTCATAACCAATGTCCACACGGTTTGCTGTATGTGAACCTAGTTGCATTATGGGAAATAACTGCTTTTCGAACTGAGGCGCTCAGCTTTGATGTTACTAGCAGATGCTTTTTTACTCCTATCTGTATTGCCTGAGGAAGCAGGTTTAACCTGCGAAAAGCGTTGTACTTTATTTTGGAGTACCCAATAAACGTTTTTTGACTGAAAATCTACAGTCGTGTGGTCTGCTTGGAGGGGTAAGTCCACCACTGCCTCCTCTATTACCAAATTGTTTTTTAAGCTCATTTAGTCCCTTTTATCCTTTTGCCGCCTCGGTTTTCTTATTGCTTTTTCCAGCTAACAAGAAATAAGCAATATCTCCCTCTGTGTATAGAGCTCTTCGTAACAGTGACAAACATTCCCTACATATCACCTGGCAGAACTAAAGATATCACCACAAGTAATACATTTCAGAATATAAAACAGAGAGGAAAGATTTTACAATAGGCAAACACTGACTAAATAATCTATAAGTTAATATTGTAAACAATGAGAAATTGTATTAATTATGTTATTTTCCCTACAGTTCCTCTTTAAGTTTAACAGGTAAAAGATTGACATCAACAAAGTGAAATTTGTGAGCTGCTGATCGGATAACACCGCTACACTTAAAGGTAAGGTTCAAGCTGCACATAAAAAAACTGCACTCACCTGGGGCTTCTTCCAGCTCCTGGCAGTCGATCGGTGCCCTCGTAGCAGCTCCTCTCCCTCCCGGCATCCAGCGGTGAAGAAGCCGACCTCGCCAGGTCGGCTTCCAGGTCGGCTTCTGTGCGCTCCATGGCGGGGGTCACGTGCTGTAGGGATGCCATCGGGTCTCTACTGCGCAGGTGCAGAACTACTGCGCCTGCGCAGTAGAGACCCGATGAGGTCACATACACCACGTGACTCGCACATGACGCCGACCCGGAAGCCGACCTAGCGAAGTCGGCTTCTTCACCGCTGGATGCCGGGAGGGAGAGGAGCTGCTACAAGGGCACTGATCGACTGCCAGGAGCTGGAAGAAGCCCCAGGTGAGTGCAGTTTTTTTTTTTGTGCAGCGCGGATCTTCCCTTTAATTTAAATAGCTGCCTGCTAATTGACCAGCAGCTCCTTGCTTTCAGTGGGCTGAACTTCTTCTCTGCTCATAGTCTCTTAAACAAAAGACTTTAGCATTCCCCACTCTAGCATCCCAGCCCCATCCATCCTCCTAGATATGGAGTAGGGATGATCAATGAGATGCAAACAATTTTGAATGAATGCAAATTTTATGCAGCTTACAAATGGACCAATAAAATCCCATAGCAACATTTAACTGGTCTGTTTTGAAGCATAAAATTAGCATACAAATATTTCTCCAACTCCAACAGAGTTATTTGCATCTCATTCAACATCCCTATTGCAGGGTTCAGCAAATGAAGTGAACTGGTAAGCATGATATTTTTCTCTCTCAATTCCTGCCATCATGATCATGATGTCTTTGATGCAATTCATCAGGACATTAATTCATCAAAGGACCATCAGGCCAGGGATCACAGATGGGTAAAGATGCTGGCATGGAGGACTCAGGAGCACTGATCAAAGCAGCAGAAATGGGGTGACATTTTTAACAGCACACTCCACATAATGTGTGTGGACTGGCACTATAACTAGGATGACCAGTTTCGTCCAGTTTAGATAATGTCTGCACTGGAAAAAAACAGTCAGTGACTGCCACCGGAGGGCAGTAGAGAGTCGGAGGGACATGCAGTGCGGCTGACAGTGTAGACCCCGACAGGGAGACTGAGATGGAATTTCTCAGAGCGTGCAGAGACGGCAAGTTTCACTTATGTGCACATGCTCTTTTGTATGATCCCTAGCTGGACATACATGTTAAGAAGTTAAGTGTTGCTTTTTAAAGTGTTTTTATTGGGAAATACACCTTATGAAGCATTTTTTTTGCATGACCTGTGAAAAGCCCATCCCTGGGAGGATCATTTTTATTAGCCGATATGTGCACTTAACGTACTGACATTAAGTGCACATATCAGTATTAATTACACTATCTACAGTTGTGCTCATAAGTTTACATTCCCTACATTTGGAGAGTAGTCAACAAGGCCTATGACGAAAGGCACTCCATTCCTACTGTAAAACATGGTGGTAGATCTCTGATGTTTTGGAGATGTGTGAGCAAGAGTTGATGGCAATATGAATGCAGTAAGTTACCAAAAAAATACCCTGTTGCAGTTTCCCTAGTTCCCGAAAGGGACTTGTTTTCACAGTTGTGCTAATTCCCACAAAAAACTGAGCAAGTGTTATGTATTACTATACTCTTAAGAATGTTCTTATGTTTGTATGTCTTTATACTCCAATATAAACTTCTATTACAAAAAAATACTGGCAGAATATTTCCACTCATCAGTAAGGAATCTGAACATGGGACACACTTGGACATTCCAAAATGACAGTGATCCAAAACACAAGGCCAAGTCGAATTGTCATTGGCTACAGCAACATAAAATTAAGGTTCTGGAGTGACCATCTCAGTCTCCTGACCTCAAATATTGAGCCACCCTAGGGAGACCTCAAACGCTCAGTTCATGCAAGACAGCCCAATAATTTTATGGGAACTGGAGGCTTTCTGCTAGAAGAATGGGCAGCTACTCATCTGAGAAAATAAAGAGCCTCATCCACAACTGCCACAAAAGACTTCAAGTTGTCACTGATGTTAAAGGGGACAATACACAGTATTAAGAACTGGGGTATGTAAACTTATCGATCAGGGACATTTTGGTAGTTTGTGTAGTGATTAGGATTTAAAAAAAATAAACACAGTTTGACAATAAATGGCTTTATCCAACTACAAACCGTGAGAGAAAAAAAGTTTTTGTGTTATTCTAAGAAATCATAAATTCTGCAGGTTATGTAAACTTATAAACACAACTGTAAATGAGGAAATAATGACCTACCTATCTTCATTAACACATTGAAGGCCATAGTTTCCACTAACCACCATGTTGTAAATGCCTAGTGGTCCTCATTCAAAAGAATCTCTACTCTTTAGTCAACATCCCTAGAAAAAGATCCCTGATGAATAACATTATGCAACTATATACTATGATACACAGTCTGATGTGTATGTTTTTATTATTATTGCTTATTAAAGCATTAAAAAAAATCAAGATCTACTTACCTGGGGCTTCCCTCCAGCCCCTGGCGTCCTGCTCGGATGTATCCTTTAAGAATGACCACTAACTTATTAATCATCCCTCCTTTTTCTACTTTATATTTCTGTTGGTAATAAAGTATTGTTAGTGCAGTGCAATATACCTTTTTACATGAAAGTTATTGGTCCATACGGTTTATTCCTTTAAAGTGCTATATTTGTTCAGACTAGGAAATAACAGGTTCAGGAAGATGGCACCTTAACCACTTGCCGACCGCCCACTGCACAGGGGCGGCCGGAAAGTGGCATGGGCGGAGCGATCGCGTCATCCGTGACGCGATCCTCCGCCGGGGATCGATGGTCGGGGATTTAGCCTCCAGCTCGCCGGCCACTTAGCAGCGCCGGAGGAATACAGAATTCCGCCGATCAATGCGTATAATAGGCTTTGTAATGTATACAAAGCCTATTATACAGGCTGCCTCCTGCCCTGGTGGTCCCAGTGTCCGAGGGACCACCAGGGCAGGCTGCAGCCACCTTAGTCTGCACCCAAACACACTGATCTGCCCCCCCCCGCCCCCTAATCGCCCACAGCACCACTCAGACCCCCCCCCCTGCCCACCCCCCAGACCCCTGTTTGCACCCAATCACCCTCCTAATCACCCATCAATCACTCCCTGTCACTATCTGTCGACACTATTTGTTTTTTTTATTCCCTAAACTGCCCCCTGCTCCCTCCTGATCACCCCCCACCCCTCAGATTCTCCCCAGACCCCCCCCCGACCCACCCCCTGTGTACTGTATGCCTCTATCCCCCCTGTAATAACCCACTGATCACCTGTCAATCACCCATCATTCACGCCCTGTCACTGCCACCCATCAATCAGCCCCTAACCTGCCCCTTGCGGGCATTCTGATCACATTGCTTACATCTGTTCTCTACCCTAAACACCCACTAATTACCCATCAATCACCCCCTATCACCACCTGTCACTGTTACCCATCAGATCAGACCCTAATCTGCCCCTTGCGGGCACCCAATCACTCGCCTACACGCTCAGATTACCCTCAGACCCCCCATTATCAATTCGCCAGGGCATTATTTACATCTGTGCTTCCCTGTAATAACCCACTGATCACCTGTCAATCACCTGTCAATCACCCATCAATCACCCCCTGTCACTGCCACCCATCAATCAGCCCCTAACCTGCCCCTTGCGGGCAATCTGATCACCCACCCACACCAATAGATCACCCGTAGATCCGACGTCAGATCACCTCCCAAGTGCAGTGTTTACATCTGTTCTCTACCCTAAACACCCACTAATTGCCCATCAATCACCCCCTGTCACTGCTACCCATCAAATTAGACCCCTATCTGCCCCTAGGGCACTCAATCACCCGCCCACACCCTCAGAACGCCCTCAGACCCCAGCCCTGATCACCTCGCCAGTGCATTACTTGCATCTATTCCCCCCTCTAATCACACCTTGAGACACCCATCAATCTCCTCCTGTCACCCCCTAGCACACCTACCCATCAGATCAGGCCCTATTTTGCCCCGTGTGAGCTCCTGATCACTCGTTCAAACCCTTAGATCCCCCTCAGACCCCCTTCCGATCACCTCCCCAGTGCATTGATTGCATCTATTTTCCCCTCTAACCACCCCCTGAGACACCCATCAATCACCTCCTGTCACCCCCCTAGCACTCCTTATTCATCAGATCAGGCCCAATACAACCTGTCATCTAAAAGGCCACCCTGCTTATGACCGGTTCCACAAAATTCGCCCCCTCATAGACCACCTGTCATCAAAATTTGCAGATGCTTATACCCCTGAACAGTCATTTTGAGACATTTGGTTTCCAGACTACTCACGACCCGTAAAATGCCAGGGCGGTATAGGAACCCCACAAGTGACCCCATTTTAGAAAAAAGACACCCAAAGGTATTCTGTTAGGTGTATGACGAGTTCATAGAAGATTTTATTTTTTGTCAAAAGTTAGCGGAAATTGATTTTTATTGTCTTTTTTCACAAAAGTGTCATTTTTCATTAACTTGTGACAAAAAATAAAATCTTCTATGAACTCGCCATACACCTAACGGAATACCTTGGGGTGTCTTTCTAAAATGGGGTCACTTGTGGGGTTCCTATACTGCCCTGGCATTTTAGGGGCCCTAAACCTTGAGGAGTAGTCTAGAAAACAAATGCCTCAAAATTACCCGTAAATAGGACGTTGGGCCCCTTAGCCCACCTAGGCTGCAAAAAAGTGTCACACGTGGTATCGCCGTACTCAGGAGAAGTAGTATAATGTGTTTTGGGGTGTATTTTTACACATACCCATGCTGGGTGGGAGAAATCTCTCTGTAAATGGACAATTGTGTGTAAAAAAAAAATGAAACAATTGTCATTTACAGAGATATTTCTCCCACCCAGCATGGGTATGTGTAAAAATACACCCCAAAACACATTATACTACTTCTCCTGAGTACGGCAATACCACATGTGTGGCACTTTTTTGCAGCCTAACTGCGCTAAGGGGCCCAAAGTCCAATGAGCACCTTTAGGCTTTACAGAGGCGCTTACAATTAGGCACCCCCCAACATGCCAGGACAGTAAACACACCCCACAAATTACCCCATTTTGGAAAGTAGACACTTCAGGGTATTCAGAGAGGAGCATAGTGAGTCCGTGGCAGATTTCATTTTTTTTTTTTGTCGCAAGTTAGCAGAAATGGAAACTTTTTTTCTCCTTTTTTGTCACAAAGTGCTATTTTCCACCAACTTGTGACAAAAAATAAAATCTTCTATGAACTCATGCCTCTCAGTGAATACTTTGGGATGTCTTCTTTCCAAAATGGGGTCATTTGGGGGGTATTTATACTATCCTGGAATTCTAGCCCCTCATGAAGCATGACAGGTGGTCAGAAAAGTCATAGATGCTTTAAAATGGGAAAAATCACTTTTTGCACCATAGTTTGTAAACGCTATAACTTTTACCCAAACCAATTAATATAGGCTGAATAGGTTTTTTTTTTTTTATTAAAAACATGTTTGTCCACATTTTTCATGCGCATGTATACATAAATTTTACTTTATTTGAAAAATGTCAGCACAGAAAGTTAAAAAAATCATTTTTTTTGACAAAATTCATGTCTTTTTTGATGAATATAATAAAAAGTAAAAATCGCAGCAGCAATCAAATAGCACCAAAAGAAAGCTTTATTAGTGACAAGAAAAGGAGCCAAAATTCATTTAGGTGGTAGGTTGTATGAGCGAGCAATAAACCGTGAAAGCTGCAGTGGTCTGAATGGAAAAAAAGGGTCTGGTCCTTAAGGGGGGAAAAGCCTACGGTCCTCAAGTGTTTAACTGTCAGCCACGGCCACACGATTCCAGCCCTTTCTTGTTTTTCTTCCCGTTTCCCTACCTATTCACCTTGTTTTCCCCCGAAGGTATGCAGTGTGGTCCGGTGTAGCCTGGGACGTTGGTGCGGGTCATGGGGAGTTCGAGACCTGGAGTTTTTTCTGCCTTACCACTGCCTGGGTATGTTGTCTGTGCATGAACAGGCTGTGTGGAGTCTACTGCTGCTAGCCAGGCGGTCAGGACTCCACTGAGGTCAGAAGATGCTGCTCTGATTAGGACACATTTGGCCTCGCTGGATGCCAGCTCCATCTATCCAACCATCCGCAGCAGGGACACCTTTGGTTCAACCCCTCCATGATGCCATCCGCTAATCCGGAAGTAAGGGCTGTTGCGGCCATATGCTTCTGTGACAGCCAGATTATCTTGACCAGCCCTGCCGAATGCTGCCTAGGAGTTGGGACCCCCAACAGAAATGAAAACTACTGCACCTTTTGAACTGGAACATCTTGGCCAGCACTGCCAGATATCAGCAGTCAGGATCTTAAAGAGACTCTGTAACATTCAAAACATCCCCTGGGGGGTACTCACCTCGGGTGGGGGAAGCCTCCGGATCCTAATGAGGCTTCCCACGCCGTCCTCTGTCCCACGGGGGTCTCTCCGCAGCCCTCCGAACAGCCGGCGACTGTGCCGACTGTCATTTCAATATTTACCTTTGCTGGCTCCAGCGGGGGCGCTGTGGCGGCTTTCCATTCCGAACTACACGGAAATACCCGATCTCATTCGGGTCCGCTCTACTGCGCAGGCGCAGGAAACTTGCGCCTGCGCAGTAGAGCGGACCCGACGGCGATCGGGTATTTCCGTGTAGTTCGGAGCCGACAGCCGTCAGAGCGCCTGCGCAGGAGCCAGGAAGGTAAATAATGACGTCACCGCTGCCCGGACTCCACGGAGGGCTGCAGCGAGACCCCTGACGGATGGAGGACGGCGTGGGAAGCCTCATTAGGATCCGGAGGCTTCCCCCACCCGAGGTGAGTACCCCCCAGGGGATATTTTTATGTTACAGTTCCTCTTTAAGCAGCGCCAGCCATTACCTCCTGTTTCTTTCATGAAGAACAGGGACATCGGTGCTCAAACTTCACCTTCCTCTACCCCCCCCCCCCCCTCACCCTTCGATGTCTTCTCAGGGATAACAGATGATTGCCAAGTGCGACTGGTGACATCGCAGTATGGCAGCCTCAGCTCATGTTTTCTGACATTTTCCCCCTTATTCTCACTGTCCAACCCTCCTTCTTCCAAAACCTTTGTTAGGCTTGATAAATTCCCGGATTCCCCTTCCCCCCTTGCACTTGGCGAAATAAATGATTCTGAGGCAAACAACAAATTGTTCCAGCAGGGTTGGGACTGAAATGGTGAATATAAACACTCGATGAGACAGGCGACCAAGGCAAAATACAAAAGTGCTAGGCAAAGGTGGATGACAGACAGACAAATAGCAGAAAAAGCCTGTAAGGTCCAAAGTGGAAACCCTCTTTCCCCTACCAAGAGTACAATAATCCTCTATGGCTGGATTTCTTGGAACTTGTGACATAAAGGACTATAAACACAACAGACACACATACAAACACATTTATAACCCAAAAACATACACAAAAATCTTCTTACAGCTTTTAAAATATTTTAGTGGTAACTTTTTTTCTTTTTTTTTTTAATGTAAAAAATGCAAATTTCTTCTTACCATTTCTATTTTCACACGCATGCAGGATATGTTTAGAATTGTGTTTTTTTTCTTATTTAACAAGGAAGTATTTTGTTTATTTAGTAACCCTTCTTTCAATGTTGTTATTTTTAGCATTCATATTTAGTAATACTACCAACCAACCACCAAAGATAACCCAAAGCACTCACCTCACTCCTAATAAGAAGGACAAGCTTCCAATTCAACCTACAGTAACTTACACATTTTAAGAATGCCATGATGTTCATTTTTTGTAAGATTAATAATAACTCTGATCAAAACTGACAGTGATTTGACACACACCCATCAATCAATACGTTTCTGTGGGTGCAAGGGGAGTTGTGGGGGATCGAAGGTCACATAGTTTTGTATTGCACAGAGCAGTCCAAAGCTTGTAGGGCAGCAGCTTAATTTGATTTCTGCTGAAATCTTATTGAGAATCAGTGGTGCTGGGTGACAGATTGATAGTAACTTCCTATCCAATCATTTGTGTGCCATATCAGGCTGTTATGTGTATGACTAGCTTTACTTTTCATGGCAATTTCAAGTTCTATGGTAGCATAGAAGTGTGATGGTTTAAGCGCTCTGCCTCTGACACACGAGGCCGGGGTTCGCATCCGGCTCTTCCTGTTCAGTAAGCCAGCAGCTATTCAGTAAGGAGACCTTGGACAAGACTCCCTAACAATAGGAATTTCTGTATAGGTTTGTTTATTACAGAGTCATCACTTTATTAATACAAATGTCTACCTTTTTAAGTTTAAACAGGGGCTGCAAGCCCTTTTTAGTACCACACTCCCATATAAGGACCGAGCTGTATCCCCAAAGGTGCCCAATGCTAACTAAATTGCCAGACAAGTAAGAACCTGAATCTTTCATGGCACCTCCTCCTTGGCCAGCAAATAGTGGGATAGCTATTGGGGGAAAATAATCCCTATACGGGAGTGTGGTACTAAATAGAGCAGACAGCCCCTCCAGCTAGGGCACATGTGTCGAACTCCAGGCCTGGAGGGCCAGATCCATGCCAGTGTTTAGGATGGACTGAGAAAAAAAAAAAGGAATGTGTTCTACCTGATGGACCCCACCTTTCCTAATTCAGACCCATCATTTCATTTGAGCTGTATAAAAAATGTGTGAGGATCTCGGCCCTCGTAGGAGCGGTTTGACATACCTGAGCTAGAGGGAACAGCCCTTCATAGACCATCACTACCTCTGACCCTAAGGATGTCATTATGTCCAAACCACAACATATCCACACCATGGGATCTTATAACACTAAGGGAGCTTTGTGTCTCATACATGATGTGCCCATGTACTTCACCACATGCTCTTCTGAGTGATTGCCTCCTATAGCAACCCAACCTTGTGAGTATACTTATATACTTCCATCCGTATTATCTAAATGATATTACACCAGATCGGGCTCCTGTGTCCCCGTGTTTTTTTCTTTAAAAGTTTGGTTCATACATTTTCTCTATTTAGCCAAAGGTGATGTATCCTCCTTTGGTACAGTCTAATCTCCCCACCTGCCTATACAATGGTTGCCTTTGAAGTAACCCTGCTTTGTGAGTATAGTTTATTACTCTATCATACTTCATTTCCACTACCAGTACATACAACACTATATTTGGCTCTTGGTGTCCCTACTCTGTATCCTAACTTTTTTTTCAAGAAACTCTTAATGTGCCCATACATCTAGTAATGATGGCCAGATTCAACCAAGAGAGAACCTGATTGGAGAGAGATCTGTTGGCTTCCCATACACCACACACCAATTACCCTATCAATTTCAAGATGAAATCTTTTGGGAATCGGCCTTCGACGCTGCCTCTCCGCCCCTGCCTGGGTCTCCTCAAATGTTTTATGTGCCCCCACACCCGATGCCTGTGCATTTATACTTAATCTGTCCCGCTGTCTCTGAGTGCCTGTGCTACCCTCTATAGAACGCGCCCTAGTGGCTGCAGCTCTGGCACTTTAAGTCTGCCAGGAGAAAAGTGTGATATAAATGTTCCGTGTCTTATCTTGCCATTGCCTTCAGTGCCAGAAGCCAGTGGTATTGGCTTATAACTCATAATAAACTTAGGAAGAGCGGTTTACTATGTAAATACATGCCTGAATTTGAGGTCATACAAATAATAGTGCATGCATGATGGTACAAATGTTCAGATGAACAACTATGAAACAGTGCATCGACTTGACTATCTGTCACAATCATTTAAAAGTCACTGAAACATCAATGTTTGAAAATAAAGTGAACACTCAAATTAAGTTTGCAAATTTGATAATCTACTTAACATTTTAACAGATCAGATAACATATAGTAATTTTAAAGCAAGGGAAACTGGAATGAGAATAGTATGCAAGCGTATGCCTTTAATAATTTTCAGAAATGAGTTGCATTACTGTCATGCAGATATTCTAGTATCAGTAGTTTCCACAAGCATGAGACCAGTGAAGTCTGACTAAAAGGGAACCTTAACTAAAAAAAACAAACAAAAAACAAAACAAACAAAAACCAGAACGAGTTTTAACTTACCTGGGGCGTCTACCAGCCCCCTGCAGCCATCATGTGCCCTCGCAGTCACTCATGGCTCCTCCGATCCCCCGCCGCCAGCTAGTTTTGTTTTGGGCCGACTTGGAGTCGGCGGGCCGCCATGCGTACCTTTGCACGCATTCCTGCTGGTGCAGGAAGCTATCGCGGACATTAACATGTACATTTTTACACATTACAGGTGCAATGCGTAAAAAATTACGCGTTGGACCTGCAACGTGTAAAAATGTACACGTTAATGTCCGCAACAGCTTCCTGCACCAGCAGGGATGTGTGCAAAGGTACGCGTGGTGGCCCGCCGAAATCGGCAAAACCAAACTAGCTGGCGGCGGGGACCGGAGGAGCCACGAGTGACTGCGAGGGCACATGATGGCTGCAGGGGGCTGGTGGATGCCCCAGGTAAGTGAAACATTTTTTTTTTTTTTTTAAATAAATAGAGTTAAGGTCCCCTTTAAGTTTCTCCTTGGTCTGAACACTTAATCTACCGTAAGTCAGTGACTTGCATATCATCAGAGACACAGTCTCAGCAGTACAGCCAATCAAGGTGCATTAAAGGGTACCTGAAATGAAATAACATGATGAAAAACATATGTATGTTAAGTCCCAATTCTACTTAAAATGAGGCCGTGTTCCTCATTTCTCACTATGGCTCCGAATCACCAAGCATTAGGAAGATTGCCATGCACAGGTAGTGCATGGCAATTTTGCCGGTACTAACGAGGAACAGCACTGTCCATTAACCCATTATCGTATTGCTATGGTAATGTGCTTTACATGTGCGTTAAACCGGGAACGCCTATGGCATTAATGGGTTAACAAGTGGTTAACATTCTAGTGTTCCCATTTCTCTTGGTCATATGCCCAAGTAACCAACCCCCACCACCTCAAGCTCCCCTCAGCGTTTCGCCATCCAGCGATTACAGCATGTGCCGGGCAGGGAACGCAGATTGACCTTTTGGGTTCCATGTTACGGAGCACTTCTCTGCAGCGTACAGCGGCACACTGTACTTCCTGCATTCTAGGCTCAAATCGTTCATTTAGTCGTGCTGTGTGTATTATAGTCATTTCCATGTTCAATTTCGCCTGGTCGTTTGTTCTAAAATACTTTGGTTGATGGTGTGTATGGAGCTTAAGGCATCTTTTCTCCAGACTAAATAACCCAAGTTTATCTAACCTTTCCTGGTAAGTGAGACCTTCCATCCATCTAATCAATATTGTTGTACTGCAGTCAAACTCACTGGTAACTAATTAGAGCTTGTAAAACTCGGTGTAGCTAAGTAACACGTAGGGAACAGACAAAAAATTTAATAGTTCAGGATTTGTCTGTGTGGGGGCTGAAATAAATAGAAAACTATTCTCATTCCTTTGAGACAGTAACAATATTAAACCTACATTTTTAACTTTCAGATAGAAAATAAGGCTACAAGATTCCAGGAAAGCCCCTATGTAGGATTAGGACTACAGATACAAATATTTTTAATTCATCAGCTTATTTTTGCTTTAAATAAACAAATATGCCAACCACCATGTCGCACACTACAGGATTCATTAATCTGTGCATTTTTGAGACTCAGTTTGAGGAGAACAATAAACCAGTAAGAATCAACAGTCTTCATGTTGACTGGCAAATTGACAAGCAGTTTGGCACCATTTTCTGCATTCTGTTGACAAAACTCAATCAAAATCACGTGCAAGATTTTGCTTGTAATGACATAAATGCAAAAGAGACAAATATCTTTACCTAGAGTTCCAATTTAAGCAACCCAAGAGGGAGTGATGTCTGCTCAGCAGCATTAAAAAATAGAGTTAAAAAGTTACCAATTCTGTTGGCTCACAACTCCATTGTCCACTATGAACCAAGTTTTACCACTTGTCTTTCATGAGAAAAGTTATCCTTGCACATAGTAAATTTGTGTTTAGATGGATCAGGTGTGCTTTATGTTAAATTAAGCCTAGTATGCATTTCATAATTTGGAATATAAATACCTGGATGTTCTAATTATATCCGCATTTGACCATGGCACATGAAATCTGAACATATTAGGAACGTTTTCTGAAAAGAAAAAAAGTTATAAAACAGTTTTGTTAAAAGCAATTTTTTCAAAACGTTACTGTATTTTGAATGAAATTAAAATTGTTCTACAAGCAAAGACAAAGACTTGTTTGGCAGAGAGGGGTCTATACTCACTTCCTCTATGGCAGGTTAAATGCTGGCAGGTCTGACAATATAGCTTTTCCATACTAAAAGCTAATTTTTAGACCTGCACTCGCCCCGATTTCTGGTGAATCTGGTACTTGCACATAACCTGCAAGCCTTCAGACCCACAATCCGACCTGCGACCCGCTTTTTCCATTTTATTATAAAAATATACATTGGCAGTATCTTCGGAAGGCTGTAAAGTAAGTGAAACCTATTTTTATACACAATCTCACTACCGGCGACCTAACCCACACGCCGCTACCCGCAACTTAACCTGCAGATCGATTAGCTCGATCAGAATCAAAACTGGTACCCAAACCCTTGGGCTTCCCCCCCCCCCCCCCCGATGCAAGCCTCTACCGCAGGGTCCTTTTCAGAGATAATGCTGCTGTTTAGAATCCTTGTGCTGCTCTGTTATGCCTGGTACAAAGGAAGCATTTTCTCATCAGATCGATGGCTCAAAGCAATAATTTCAAATCTACTACCATTCGTGAATGGGATCGATTTTTGTGCAGTACAGATCTGAAAAGTGATTGGGTTCTCAATCGGAAGCAGATTGGACATGTTGGTAATTATTGATACAACCTGTCGATCTGATGGGAAATTTGTGTGCATCAGGCATTAATATGAATGTAGTGGTGTCCGGAAATAAGGTATGTAGTACAATCTCCAGACAAAAGCCAGCAGATATTAACAAGTTGGGACCTGCCAGGACTCAGGAGGTATGAGAGGAGAGTACACCTATTTTCTCCTTGACAGGTTTTTTCTTTTTTTTTTTTCTTTTTCTTGAAAACATTATCTCAGTGTTTCTTTAATAGGAATGAAGCGCCAAATATCAAACACTTAATAGGCCTTACTAAATAAAATGCATAACAATCAGTTACCACATGTAATATATAATATAAACATAGCCTCACGCTCATTCAAAACTAGTCAAATGAGAAGGTCTAAGCTGAAATTAACCCAAAGGTAGAGGTGGTTAACAAGATGCTAATTATTTTGACGTGCATGAAAAATTACCATGGTAACAAATCTGTGCCAAGTGATTCATATTATAAAACAAATTCTGAAGCTAAAAATACTGCCCCAGTAAGGCTGCATTTCCACTTGTGCGGTGCTAATCGCCGCGGTAAAAATTCGCATACGGATGCGAAATTCGCATGCGGGTCCATGCGAATTTTCATGCGAATTCGCACGCGAATTCGTATGGATGACGATGCATGCGAATTTAACCATGGCAGTGCTGGTGTGCTTTTACATTGTTTTTATGCGAATTTGCATGAAAATTCGCACGAAAATTCGCATACCCAAACCTCATGCGAATTTCCTATTAAATACATTGTATGCGATTCGCATAGCGGTATGCGGTATGCGAATTCTGATGGCTCTGCCATGCAAATTTTTTCTGCACAGAAAAACGCAAAGGAATCCTGACAAGTGGAAACAGTCCCATTCACTTGTATTGCTATGCGAATTTGCATGCGAAAAACGCATGCGAATTCGCGATAGTGGAAATGAGCCCTAAGGAGTTTCACATCAATCCAAAATTAATACACAATTATACATTTTTTTAAATTAAAATGTAAGCATCTTGAAAATGGACCAATCAATTCCCACCTCAGTTTCAATCATATGGTCCATTTTCATAAAGTGCTCCAACTTCTCTCACTGATCATCCTCACTGCCAAGTGTTAATAAGCTCTCAAGCACAGGCCATGGCTTTCCAGGACTGTTCTAAAGTGGCCTGCTAGGGGTCCTTATCTGCACCCAGTATACCAACTATAAAAAGAGGAGCAACTTACTGCTAGAGAAAGGCCCATTAAATAAAGACAAATTCAGAGTTCAACAAAGTACTTAATTGCAGGTAATGCCCCAAAAAAGGGTCTTACAAAACATTGGCTTACAGATATTTTCAAAATATTTAAAACATTTTTACAAGATAATAAGTCCTAAATGATAGCAACGTGTAAAAGCCTGCTGAGGAAGCAAGCTACTAATCCCGCAATACATGTGGGGTTTGCTTAGGAGACTTCCCAAACACCTTCCAGGCATATTTGATATACTTGCGGGCTCTGGTATACTTCAACTAGACATGATATAATATGCACTAACAGTACTTCTTTTCCTATACCCGACCCGGCACTATGGGCACAATATGGAATTAAAATATTAAAAGACATTACCAAGACAGGAACCCTATTGCCCTTCATAGAGCTTAGGCAAAATTACAACATGCCTCGGCAGATGTACTTAGGTACCTTCAACTCTCACACGCATACATAGCCCAATTTGGTAGAGAGGGTATACAGCTAGAATCCGATCCGCTGGAGTCACTACTCATAAAAGAAAAATTGGAAAAGCCCCTATTGGCTATTTATGCAGATCTTCTGGCTCAAATGGGTCACAACACTGACAAAATTCATGCACAATGGGCAAATGATGTTGGGGAAATAGAGGATGAGGAATGGGAGGGGGTGGTGGGCAGAGGAGCTGGGATCTTGATCTCATCCAGGGACAGGTTAATGCACCTAAAATATCTTCATAGAGTGTATTTTACTCCAAGTAGATTACACAAAATCAATAATGCTCACTCTAATATCTGTACTAGATGCGGGGCACAGGTGGGAACCTACCTACATATGTTCTGGACATGTTCAAAACTGGAAGGGTTTTGGAAACAGGTGGGGAAAACTATTGGGGGAGTGTTAGACCTCCCATTTAATCTAGATGTGAAAATAGCAATGTTGGGAATTTTTCCGAAAAGCAGCTACAATAAATATAAGCAAGCCATGATCTTTACATTATGCCATGTAGCTAGGAAGATAGTCCTGACACATTGGAATCAACCAGTGGTACCCTCCAGGGCCGAATGGATTTCCACCGTTAACCACATGCTACCCCTGTGTAAACTAACATATAAAAGCAGAAACTGCTCCAAAAAATTTGATAATATCTGGTCCAGATGGTGTGATAAGCATTGCCGAAATCTCCAGGTAGATGTTTAAATACTCCCATTTAGAATAAAGTACAATACGCAATATTTCTATACTACAAAATCATAACTATTCTGTAGATGTATAAACCCAACTATCATGATATTTTCTCCATACAGGTCAGAATGATCTCCAAGAATATTATGAATAGTAATATTAAAAAAAACCAAAAAAAACAAAAAACCGCATGTGAAATAATACTGATCGAATGTTTCTAATCTCTTCTCTCTCTCCTCAAATAACACACTGTAAACAAATCCGACTCAGGATCCCCTCCTCTCCTCTCTCACCTTTTTCACTTTCCTCTCCTTTTTGCGCCCCTTAAGGGCCTTGACCTACTTATAAGTAACTGTTATAAGTTATGTTTTTGACAGTTGTATTCAAATGTTATGTTGTACTGTTGTGCTAACAAGAAAAACAAATAAAAACTTACCTTTTAAAAAAAACAGTACTTCTTTCCTGCATTTAGCAACTTATGTAGTACAATCTGTATGCTGTTACATTGGGTACTAGTTTTTCTCACTGTGGATGCATTGTTTGCTATATGAATTTCTGTATAGGTTTGTTTATTACAGAGTCATCACTTTATTAATACAAATGTCTACCTTTTTAAGTTTAAACAGGGGCTGCAAGCCCTTTTTAGTACCACACTCCCATATAAGCTGTATCCCCAAAGGTGCCCAATGCTAACTAAATTGCCAGACAAGTAAGAACCTGAATCTTTCATGGCACCTCCTCCTTGGCCAGCAAATAGTGGGATAGCTATTGGGGGAAAATAATCCCTATACGGGAGTGTGGTACTAAATAGAGCAGACAGCCCCTCCAGCTAGGGCACATGTGTCGAACTCCAGGCCTGGAGGGCCAGATCCATGCCAGTGTTTAGGATGGACTGAGAAAAAAAAAAGGAATGTGTTCTACCTGATGGACCCCACCTTTCCTAATTCAGACCCATCATTTCATTTGAGCTGTATAAAAAATGTGTGAGGATCTCGGCCCTCGTAGGAGCGGTTTGACATACCTGAGCTAGAGGGAACAGCCCTTCATAGACCATCACTACCTCTGACCCTAAGGATGTCATTATGTCCAAACCACAACATATCCACACCATGGGATCTTATAACACTAAGGGAGCTTTGTGTCTCATACATGATGTGCCCATGTACTTCACCACATGCTCTTCTGAGTGATTGCCTCCTATAGCAACCCAACCTTGTGAGTATACTTATATACTTCCATCCGTATTATCTAAATGATATTACACCAGATCGGGCTCCCGTGTCCCCGTGTTTTTTTCTTTAAAAGTTTGGTTCATACATTTTCTCTATTTAGCCAAAGGTGATGTATCCTCCTTTGGTACAGTTATCCCAGTGGGGTACACTAAAAGGGGGACCCGCTTTCCCAATATTGTAAAGTGTACAGTATAGTGCATTTTTAAAGTGAGAGTTAGAGTTAATCAACCAATTCAAATATATTTTGGGAAGGAAGAGAGGAGACTAATCTAAATCTAGGATCAATTTGATTTTATGGATCTAAGCTATTGTGAAAGTGACCATTATGAATGAGGTTGGGTTTTTTTGGTATCAGGTAAAGGTCCCGTTTGCCTTTGACCTACACTAGACCAAGCGTCCAAGGGGACGTTAAACGGCCTTCACCAGTCAGATTTGTACCCACCGCTCACCCCTATTTCTAAGTCAGCAAGTCCATCACTGCCTCCTCAGGTTTTTAACTTTTTAGACATTTTTATCCTTTTGGCGCCTCTGTATCCATACTACGCTATATCAAGTCCACACCAGGTGGAGGGGTGTTACCCCCTTTTTTCCTCATCTACGGAGAGCGACTTCTTAATCTTGAGTGGGGTCAGGTCTAATCTCCCCACCTGCCTATACAATGGTTGCCTTTGAAGTAACCCTGCTTTGTGAGTATAGTTTATTACTCTATCATACTTCATTTCAACTACCAGTACATACAACACTATATTTGGCTCTTGGTGTCCCTACTCTGTATCCTAACTTTTTTTTCAAGAAACTCTTAACCTCCCTGGCGGTTTGTTAAAATCCGCCAGGGGGCAGCAAATACCTTTTTTTTTTAAAAAAAATTTTTTTTCATGTAGCGAGACAATGTCTCGCTACATGATAGCCGCTGCTGAGCGGCATCCCCCCAGCCCCTCCGATCGCCGCCGGCGAACGGGATCTCTTGGAGGGCTTCCCCTGTCGCCATGGCGACGGGGCGGGATAACGTCACCGACGTCGTGACGTCAAAGGGGAATCCGATCCACCCCACGGCGCTGCCTGGCACTGATCGGCCAGGCAGCACACGGGGTCTGGGGGGGGGGGCGGCTGCGGCGACGGGTATAGCGGCGGATCGTCGGGCAGCGGCGGCGATTGGAGGTTACACGCAGCTAGCAAAGTGCTAGCTGCGTGTAACAAAAAAAAAAAATTATGCATATCGGCCCAGCGGGGCCTGAGCGGTGCCTCCCGGCGGCATAGCCCGAGCTCAGCTCGGGCTTACCGCCAGGGAGGTTAATGTGCCCATACATCTAGCAATGATGGCCAGATTCAACCAAGAGAGAACCTGATTGGAGAGAGATCTGTTGGCTTCCCATACACCACACACCAATTACCCTATCAATTTCAAGATGAAATCTTTTGGGAATCGGCCTTCGACGCTGCCTCTCCGCCCCTGCCTGGGTCTCCTCAAATGTTTTATGTGCCCCCACACCCGATGACTGTGCATTTATACTTAATCTGTTCCGCTGTCTCTGAGTGCCTGTGCTGTACTTTTGCATTGGCGCCCCACACGACTACCACTAGGGATGACCAAGGAGATGAGAATTGTTCTGAATTTATGCAAATTTTTATGCAAATATATGCAGTTTGAAAATGGACCAATCAATTTAAACCCAGGTTGAAATTGATTGGTCTGATGCATATATTTGCATAAGAATTGGTAAAGATTTGCATCAACCCTGAATAATTTGCATATCTGTAATCATCCCTAGCTACTGCCATTAAAGCAAGTGGGGCGCGTGTGTGGCTTCACAAATGTGCCCCACGTTCTATATGTCAGTAGTCACATGGCGCCAAAATGCAGAAATACAGTGCGGACAATCGGGGGACAAAGTGAAAGGTACTTTTTAAATGCACGGGCACAGGGGGGCACATAAAACATTTTGGAGGACATCAGCACCCCATTGCTTTCATTGTTCGCAATGATTGCACACCGTTGCCACCATGCACCACAATCAACCATTTCTGGCAGAAATTTCCCAGCAGGTCCAATAGATACATTTGACCAATTTCCACCCAAAATCAGTAGAATAGTAATCAGTACTTCCTTTCCAAACACAGCAGATAAGTACCACAAGAACAGTAGACCAGAACATGTACTTGCCTGTGGATTGTTTACAGTCCTTCTCAATCAACAAGTCAAATGCTTGGTAGATCTGTGATAAAGAAAATGTACAACATAATACCAGAAGTGCATTTATTTTTATTCACTGTTCAAACTTCCTTACCACATACCTTGCTAAAACCATGAAGCTGTAAAACATGAAGCAATCCAGAAGAATTTATATTAATGCGATTTGATGAAAAACCTAGAAAATACAGATATACATGTGACTATGCAGATTAGGAGAAAAGAAAGAAAACATGTAAAACAATGGGTAGCAGGGTCCACACAGCTACAAGAACGATCTTCCAGTCTTCTCAGCACACCAAGGGATAATGGTAATTGACAAAGAATCTCCATTATACTTTTAAAGAAATTAAAATTACTGTACGTAAATGAAAAGGTTTTTCCATTTAGCATTTAACAAACTAAACCTAAGATTGACAATTAGGCTAGGTCCACACTTGTGCCCTGCAGAATGGATCTGTTTAAAACGGATCCATTTTGTAAACATTTTTTTTTCTCTCTTCGTTTTGAGAGAAAAAGGCTATTTTGCAGGGACATTTTCAGTCCGGGGAAACGTCACAAGCCCTTGCTGTGGGTGGGGGGTGGGGGGGAGGCGCCATGCTGAAGGGGAGAGCAGGCAGGAAGGGGGCAGCGGTGGGGAGGGGTCGGTCCCCTCCCCCCTCACCTGGGTCCCCCCTTCCCGCTCCCCCTCCAGCTAGTTTCAATCATTTAAAAATAGTTTAAAATCAATATAATGTAGCAGGCGGGGAGCTTACTTCTTTGCGCTCCACCGCTCACCACGTAACTGCCTGTAATGCCGTCCAATGAACATCAGAGGACGGCATTACAAGAAGTGACGCGGCAACGGGACGCAAGGAAATAAGTTCCCCGCTTGCCACCTGCTATATTATATTGATTTTAAACTATTTTTAAAAGATTGAAACTAGCTGGAGGGGTAGCGGGGATGGGGGACCCAGGTGAGGTAGGGGGCGCGTCGCCCTCCCCGCCGACCGCTGCCTCCCCACATCCTGCCTGCTATCACCCTCCAGCATGGTGGGCCCCTATCCCCACCCAGGCTGTGACACAGAAACGGATCCGTTTCTGTATCAAAATTTTCCTGTGTAGAGGAAAATCAGTTTTCCCATTGCCTGCCATTACCCCTCCGTGTATAAGGGTCCAGGTCCATTGCATGAAAATGCAGCAGATCTGGACCTTCCGTTCAGGTTTTGAAAATGGGTCCCTGCAAACGCAGACGGATCCGATTTTTCTTGGGTGAGGACGGCTGCTATTTTTAACATTAGTATCCGGGGCTCAGTTTTTCATCAGGGCTGAAAAACAGAGCCACGGATACGTTTCTGGACCTAGTGTGGACTAGGCCTTAGGGCAAGAGTCTGTGTCCAGTCTACCTCACTAAAGATAAACTTCATTCCTAGCACAAAGGGCGGAATTGACTTTTGAAGTTGTATGTATGCTTTCTAATGTGGCAGCAAGTAATGCTTGGATTGAATGAAAGCAGACCTGCAAAAGAATATTTATTTGAAGCTAAAGACATGGACTTTTACTTCCATTTTATACATTCAGCCAATTCAAATATAGCACAGAACATTCTCAGCACCTGAAATGATGAAGAGAGAACTGCAGTGACAGATTGCGGTGTCTTAAAGCGGAACTGTAAAGTCACTGCAAAGCAAAGAGTTTCACTTACCTGGGGTTTCCCCAAGCCCCCAGCAGCCGTCCAGTCCCGTGCCGGTCCTGCACAAGCCTTCGTTCTCCCGCGCCAGCCACTTCTGTTACCGTCAACTTGCAAGTTGGCGTTCAACTGCGCCTGTGCGCCCTGGACTACGTGAAGCTTTCTTCGTGTCCCGCACCGCTATAGCATCCTGCGCCCCAGGTAAGTGAAGCTGTTTGCTTTACAGAAACTTTACAGTTCCGCTTTAATGTAGGCATACACTAGGTAATATTATTAATAGACTAGCATGTTCTATTGACTAAAAACCTTGAATCCTCTATAATAAAACCTAACTGTCCCTGCGTCACATCCCTGCACTTCGTGAGTGTGTGTGTGTGTGTGTGTGTGTGTCGTGTTTTAAACTACTGCGCATGTGCAGGGAGGGATGCAGACACTAAGGAGAGCTGAGGGAGGACGGGCGGGGTGGGTGCGCGCATGAGCGGTGACTGTGTGGCGGGCACGGGGAGAATGAGAGGGAAGGAAAGGGAGAAGAGGGGAGGGGAGGGAGGCGTGGTTTCAACACAGACCTAGAGCCCGTTTTGAAAAGGGCTCAGGTCCACTAGTTGAAGAGTGCGTGTGTGTGTGTGTGTGTGTGTGTGTGTGTGTGTGTGTGTGTGTGTGTGTGTGTGTGTGTGTGTGTGTGTGTGTTTTATTCCCGATTTTGTCATATAATCCTGTTAAGCATTAATGCCCCCGTGAAATCGCTGCAACCCTGCGGCAGATGAATGATTTAATAGAGAGACAGCATCCTGCAAAGTTCCACAAATTTGCAGGTCGCAGATCATGCTGCCCTACAGAGGCAGAGCTTTGAGCTGGAGCTCTGCCTCTCTGAAATCAATTTTCACGGGTCTCTGCCTCCTCTCCACCCCTCTCAGTGAAAGAAGACAGAGAGGAGGGTAGAGGCGGCAATCCGCAGAGATTGACTGCGAAGGAGGCAGAGCTACAGCGTGAAGCTCTGCCTCTTTGAGGAAGTAAAGCCCTGTGAGCCCAGGAGCTTTGCAGGGCTAATCCTCTGTCATAAATCAGTCTTCTGCTCCAGGGATGTGGTGATTTCACTTGGGCATTCATGCTGAACAGGATTATATGACAAAAGCAGGGGGGAAAAAAAAGAGACTTCAGAGTCTCTTTTAACCAATAGAATACTGACAGTTTTACTGCCATGCAAAACTTGGTATAGCTTTGAATTCTCCACAAATATTAATTGAAACCAATGCCACTACTAGCATTGTACTGTTTGATGCAATACAAATTAGCTATGCATGATGTGTGTTGTGTACTGTTCACCCCCTTTATTCCAGCCAGCGCTTGTAAGGATCCCTCCTGTAGCGTATTCTGTCCGTTGCAGTGGAGCTGCAAAACGGACATTTCTGGCTTATCTGCTTGCATTTCGGTTGTGCATTTGCGATGGGTCTCATTGTCATTTGCAATCACTCTGCAGTTCTGGGCAGCTCAGGATGCTGTCATCATTCCACCAATTGTTTGTTGCAGCTGAGCTGCGGCCAGATAGCTCTGAATTTCCTGCATGCATGTTGTTACATAATTCTGCATGTATTTCTTATGGGAGTCCTTTGCATTCACAGCCAGCTAGCAAATGGTAATCAAGCCAGCTCAGGATTGAGTGATTGCCATTCAGCTCTGTGGAGATTTGCATACCTGCATCCATTGGCTAATGCCAGCATAAAAGTCTGCCTCCCATTCCTTACCCCGCCCGTCATAGTGGTCAGTACGCTGATCTGCTGGGCACCTTGTTACTCTGTATAGTTCTGTTATTGAAGTTCTATGTGACCTTATTACTTGTGCTTTAACTAGTTCTTGATAAATATATATGCAGACTTGCTAATATATATTTATCCGTTAGTTGAGGCGTTTGTTATTTTTCTTATCATTGTGTATTGCCTAGTTCCATGCTTGATGGACGTTCGCTCCATCCGCGGTGAGTCAGTGAAGTCCATTATTCAGATAGCTTGGATTCTGCCATCACCACGTTGGTGACTGGTAGTATTCCTGCTACTCTGGGAACGTAGCTATAGACAGCAGTTGCTATTAGTTACGTTCTATCCTGTAATCTTGCCTGGGTGGATGCTTGCTGGTGACTGTTAGCCTGCTTGCTCTGCTTCTGTGGACGTGACTGAGCTGCGGTTGCTACTAGTTACGCTCCAATCTATAGTCCTGTGTTGTACCTGTCTGAATACTTGCTATCGCTAAGCCAGCACAGTGCGAACTAAGGCAGCGCAACATCGCACTGCGCTGCCATTGTGTTTTATTTGTAGCGATATCGGAAGCCCAGAGCTGCAGTTGCTCTGGGCAGTCTGTGTAACCTCTTCCATTATCCAGCTCTTAGCCTTGTTGTGCTGGGTGGTCAGACAACATGACCCCCCAGCATTACAGCGCTTAAGTGATGAATTAAAAGCCTTTCCCAGTCAATGTTTGATATTTTTTTATTTGTCATAATAGATCAAGGAAGGTCCTATCTTTTACTACAGAAGTGCTGAATATGTCTTTTAGCAAATCAAATATCTAATATTTGAAGACATTGTATAGTGTATGCAAACTTAAATATTGTTATTTTTTGGATGTTCTGTAGTTGACAGTTGCATATATTTGTACTGCATTAACCACTACAAAGCTTGCTTGGTGCACAGCGGTAATTCTACTGGAATCCCCAGCTAAATTTTAAATCAAGGATTGTATCCCATAAGCAACCAACTTCTAGCTCTCAGTCATGTTGTCTACAGAACTTGGCACAGGCTAATGTAATGGGTGCACCCTCAGTGGTAAGCCAGGAAGGTGTAGTTTTAGTAATACTGCTATGACACCAGACTGCTTCCTAGATAAATCGATCTACTAGGCAGTTAGATTGTAGTAATTTACTAGCTGCAGTTATAATTGAAGATGCTTGCCATGGTGGTATATCAAAAAGAAAAAGGTTCTGCTGCAACAAAGGCTGGGTGAAAAAAGTCTGTATTTATTGTCACATCAGTGAATACAAAGGATTAAAAAGCTCACGCGTATCGGGGCTCATGGCCCCTTAATCATAGCTAGTGGTATAAGTACATTGACTTGCCCTTTCTTTTTAAGCACCCCAGCCAAAATGCCATTTAAGGCTAGTTCACAGAGCTCGGTTACGTTGCAGTATAATTCTGCATGTCCACTCACTGTCCATACAGTTATATGGGGCTATTCACATCTCTGTGATGTTACTGATCCTGTTATTGTAACTTGCTGCATGCAGGCTTTGAAATAAAGTCTATGTCCAGCAGTCTATGTTCACAGCAGTTCGCATACATTTGTTGTGTGCATTATGCAACTGAATCCAGCCTTCGTTTTTGACTGAGTGGGTAAAGAGTAAACACCTTTTTTTCTGCTATCCCTGTGACATTCGTGTTGGGGAGTCTATCCCTCCCTTCCTGCTCTACAGAAATAGCATGGAGAGGCTGAGTTTGCCTTCTCATCTTAAATTCCACATTTCAGAATATTTGGATCTTAAATATAGTCAAAGGAATAGGTAAGGAAAAGTAGGTAATTTGCAGTGGTCTTAACTTTTCTACAGGTTTAATTAAGAAGCACATGGACACATTTTACAGTATTAGTAAGTTACTTTTCATTTGTGCCACTAATACGATCATTGAAAACTACAGATATTTACACCACAACACAATCTACAACGCCTTCGTAATACAAATAATATACTTAAGTGCAACTTATACGGATATGCTGTGAAACAGAAATGCCCAAGCTCAAAGGCTCCCTTTGAATTTAGAAGAAATAGTATATTCTCTTTCAGTGAAACACTGTAACTGGAGATGAATGAAAGAAAGAAAATTACTTTTGATCTCGTCTTTGAAAACAATTTTTTTTGTTTTTTTGTTTTTTTACTAAAGCATGAAAAAAATAAAAATTGTGGAACGTGCACCTTTTCTAAACATGCCTCCACAATAGTCTTCTATATTCCCAGGAAGTTCCTCACCAACCACTAGCCAGAACTGTCCATCTCAGCTTGCAACCCAGATATGAAAATAAAGATTGCTGTAATTTTAGAAGTAATTGCTGCTGAAAACTAATTTCCAGGATTTAAATATTGCAATCTCTCATATTTTCTTTTTCCCCACCTGCCCTTTTGCCCTTTGTTCATTGTTAATAGCTCTTGAAATCTTTGGCCCCCTGCGAGGGGACACAAAACTTAACTCATGCCTTGTATACTGCATTTTCTTCAATAACAATTTTTTTTAAACTAAGTATTTAAATCTCTCTGTAGTAATGTTATCAAAATTAGGGTTAGGTTTTTCACTTCAGAGAAGCACACCTCATACCGGTGTTGGTTAGTCCCAGACTGAAAGATACTGAAGTCCTGCTTGCTTCTTTGTTATTATACAACAGAGACATGTCTGTTGAAACACAGTGATGTATGGTGAATTGTTTAGACCAGTCAGCATTAAGTAAATCCTGGTATAATTGTTGGCTAGAGGTTCTTGTCAATGAGGACTAATGCAGGTACACTAAACGATCATAGAATGACTGACCGATGTGGTGACATGCCATAATTTCCCAGGTGTAGAGCTCAATAAAGACAAAGGGTAATGCTTCTTTAATCAAATGTAATGTTCCCTTTCAGGGTTTTTTTCCCCTATGAATTAAAACCTGTGCTTTACATAGTATAGTCACTAGCTGTCTCTCAGAGGGGCTCACAATCTAATCCCTACCATAATCATACTTCTCTGTCCTAGTCTATGACCAATTACTTTGGGAACTTGTAATTTGTAAACTGACTTTGTAAACTGACAATATTACTTGTGCACAAAGGCAAATTTGATAACTGCATGGATAATAAAAAGTAGGAATTTAATCAGATGTTGTGTCCATGTTTAATCCTGCTTTAAAGTGGGTCTGGACCACATTAGGTGGAACCTGATTTAACTCAACCCATGCAAAACACTGGTGTGGTCTATTGTTGCGGTTACTTGTATTATTAGTAATATACACTTTATCTTAATATAGTTATAAGAAACTGAGAAATTAACCAATAAATTACTGAATGAGAAACCAATCACAACCCATTATAAAGTTAATATTTAAAAAAAAAAACACAACAACCCATTTAATGTATATTATTGCCTCAAGTCGTGGCAAGAAGACCTCAACTATCTTCCATACCAAGGGGAAAGTACCTGCAACGAGGCACTATTTTTTCCAACACCTGCTTTTTAAAAGGATACTCCACCTGGAAACCAAGCTGATCTGCTCTATCCCCTGGAATGTCCATTGTGCCAGTATCCTACTTGTTGGTAGCCCTAGTTACGGTATATCAATAGCAGGGTAAGCATATTTGGTAAATGGGTGAAATATCGTTGTGAATGTTCTTTGGTTGCCCTGAGTATAGTTGTCAGTTTCTCATTCACCATGAACCTATCCATGCTGGCTTCAGCTCTGTACAAAGTCCAAACTTTCTCTACAACGCAATTCACAGCTCTGCTGCTCAAAAACAAACATCACTGAGAAAAGCATTGAAGCTGTTCAAGACAAGAATGGAAATAGTTTTAAATATTTATTTTCAAAGCACTAATATGCAACATCCCAAAGCAATATATTGACTTTAATATATGCTTTTTATTATATTTTGTTAATACACAATTAATACATACCAAATGAAAGTGCATGTGTGACAGGCAATTCCTGGGTTATTGATTCTTCTTTTAAAAATTCACATTCAACTGCAAACTAAAACAGACAAATTTAATTCAACTCTCTGAGTAGAATTCTCAGCAGAATGTTGAAGGATATAGTGGCATGCCATTAACCATTTCAGCCCGCTGGAATTTTTTTACCTTATGTATCAGAGCAATTTTCACCTCCCATTCATTCGCTAATAACTTTATCACTACTTATCACAATTTATTAATCTATATCTTGTTCTTTCTGCCACTAATTAGGCATTCTTTGGGTAGTACATTTTGCTAAGAATTATTTTTTTATAAATGCATTTTAACAGGAACATTAAGAAAAAAATTGAAAAAATTCATTATTTCTCAGTTTTCTGCCATTATAGCTTAAAAATAATACATGCTACCATTATTAAAACCTATGCAGTGTTCTCCCCAGAATTTTTTTTCCAGCCAGGTGGCATGAAAAATTAGCCGGGTGGCATGAAAAAGTAGCCAGGTGGGGCACGATGAGAGAAAGCAGGGCCTACGCTTCTCTGCATAACTTTGCTTACAGCAGAGGAGTGAGACGGTGACAGCCGGGTGCTCACCAAAACTAGCCGGGTGGACCAGAACACTGCTATGTATTTTATTTGCCCGTTTGTCTTACACCATTTAAATGTTGTCCCTATCACAATGTATGGCGCCAATATTTTATTTGGAAATAAAGGTGCATTTTTTCAGTTTTGCGTCCATCACTACTTACAAGCTTATAATTTAAAAAAATGTTCGTAGTATACACCCTTCACATGCATATTTAAAACTTTCAGACCCTTCGGTAACTATTTATGTTTTTTTTTTTTATTTTATTATTATTGTAAAAAAATTTCCGCTTGCAGGCGGAAACGAAAGTATGCACCACTTGTCCATATTAAGCACAACAATGTTGTTCAAACGACATTGTATACACATGGCCAACTGCACCATATCTGCCCAAAAGTCGTGAGAGTTGATCTACCGAATGGATCAGCCAAAATGCCTGATAAAATGCCCTTTAGATTGTAAGCCTCCGGCAGGGCCCTCCTCCCTAACGTATCCAGCTTGATTATGCAATCTTACTCACAACCACCCCTCTTGTAGACTCGAACAGTCTCTATTTTGACCTATTACACTGTATTGTTATCAAATCATTTGCATGATCTTGTTTTGTTGTGAGTTTCCGTATGTTCTACCTGTATGTTAACCCATTTATCTATTGTGCAGCGCTGCGTAATATGTTGGCACTTTATAAATACAATAAATAATAATAATATCTGTCACTCATCATGTTTGGCTACAATTTTGCACACGATTGTCAGCCATGAAATCTGTAATTTGTCAGACTTTTCAAATTACTTCAGTTGAGCACGTGTACAAGACTTTAAAGAGACTCCGTAACAAAAATCGCATCCTGTTTTTTATCATCCTACAAGTTCCAAAAGCTATTCTAATGTGTTCTGGCTTACTGCAGCACTTTGTACTATCACAGTCTCTGTAATAAATCAATGTATCTTTCCCTTGTCAGACTTGTCAGCCTGTGTCTGGAAGGCTGCCAAGTTCTTCAGTGTTGTGGTTCTGCTATGCACTCCCCCCTCAGGGGGGAAAGAAACACACAAATGATCTCTTGAGATTCAAAAGGAAGGCTGTATACAGCGTGCTTATGTATGGATGTATTTTCTATGTGTAGACATACTGTACATCAACCTACTTCCTGTTTTGGTGGCCATTTTGTTTGTTTATAAACAAACTTTTAAAAACCGTTTTTAACCACTTTTAATGTGGTGAGGAGCGGCGAAATTGTGTCAGAGGGTAATAGGAGATGTCCCCTAACGCACTGGTATGTTTACTTTTGTGCGATTTTAACAATACAGATTCTCTTTAAGTAGAAGCTGCATCATCCAGCTCTCAGGCGAGAAATTTAAATACCAATGAATTTTCAATGCCATGTCCTTATCAGGAATATTTGTGGAGACAGATAACGGTTTTGACTTTTAACAGAGCCCAGACTGAATATGACTGCGGTCCAGCTACCTAATTTGCATAGATTTAAGCACGGTTATGTGTTTTTTTTAACTCTTGCAATGCACGAAAATAGAAACAGAAGCAACCTCTACGTAGGATGGGTACTGCATGTACCCATGTTTATCTCACCACAACACGTCTGTTCAGATACACTTTGTGATTGGAACTTACAAAGGGTTCTTCTCATACTACAAGAAAAACCCACATATCGGTTGTGAGAGTGAAGAGAATCTCACAATGTCCTTACCACACTCTATTGCCAATCTTGGAACAATTAACCTACTGATACTTCTGTGAGTTTTGTTGTTTATTTTGTGTTTTTTTTAATTAACAATTTTGTATGACCAGGATATTTTATAAGTAGGTCAATTTGTAATTCAAAATCTGGAGAAATAAAGAATCAAAATAGATTCTGAATTGGCATAGTATAAGACTCAGATGTTTTCAAAGATGAAACTGAATAAACTGTAGCTTCAGTTGCAGAAATGGGGTTTTCAGTGAGACTAGGCTGAAGTCCAACAGCCTAGGCACAGTAAAAAAAAAACCTCACTATGGTCTATTAATACCTAGGTGAAGTTGGAAACATTTGTCACCTAATACTACAAATACTTAAAGGACAACTATTACGATTTTCAAAAATTAAAATACATTTATAAAAAATTCCGCAAAAAAACTCACTGTCTACCAATTACTGCAGAGGCAGTACACAATGGCCCCATACCTGGAGAGCCTACACCACCCCAAAGACCGGCAGACACTGAGCCTGTACCATCTGAGCACCCACAGCCTGGAGATAGAGACAGAGTGGCACAGAAAGACATGGAAGCTCCACGAGGAAATACTGTGCAGCCAGGGTCAGCAGGGGGCCTTGGACGATGAGGCCCACTTCCTGCTACACCGCAGCATATATGCAGCTGTAAGGACTGCCCACTACAAGATGCTCTCTGTCTACATCCTAGATTTTACCCCCACAGATGAGTAGAGGAAACTCTACATCCTACTGGGGAAACAGGAAACAAAGGTGCAAATATTGGCTCAATATGTCACTGTCTGTCACCAACAGTGAGGAACCTGATACCCCATAGACTGTATACCCCTTATACTGGCCCCTATAACCTACCCACCCTATGGGTAGGTAGGTATACCCCTTATACAGTCACCTATATTCTCCCCATGCCTATAATCCCACAACCCGAGTGCGGTAATAACAGCGCAGGATATTTGGCAGCCAGCGTCACCATAGACCGTAATAGGAAAGTACGGCTATAGCTGCACACAGTGAGTAACTTCAGTGCTGTCAGAAGACTGTGTTGAAGTTACTTTTAAAACACTCTAATTTGGCCGCCAGCAATTACATCAATCCCTACCATCCACGTCGACCTGGAGGGGGAACAGTAATTAACAGGAGGCAATATAAATGGAGGTAACAATAAATTGTGAATATACAAATCTAGGGCAATATTACAGGTGTCTATATAACTGATTGCACTTTAATAGAGAGCAATATAGTGGGAGGCACGATTACAGAAAATGATAATGAAAGGCACTACAACCGGAGACAATACAATGGAGGGCACTTTAATAGAGTATGCCATAATTGAGAATACTATAATAGGGTTAGGTGGCATTATAATATGGAGCAGATTATAGAGAGTACTATAAACACTTTGGCAAGGTATAAGTAGCCTTAACTAAGACTACTTATTGCCCACTCCTACACACATTTTGTATATATAAGTGTGTCAAATTCATCCTGTGATTTTTCTGCTTGTCTAAATCTGCATTTTTTTCCAGTTTTCATCCCTTGATTTTTTTCCCCTCTGTGTATGTTTTTATGCTATTTTTCAGATTTCGATTTTCTGTGGTACCAATAAAGCAAATTTACATAATGCGCATTTTTGTGCCTGTTTTTATGCTATTTTTCAGATTATGATTTTTCTGTGATGAAGCCAATTTACATGAGAATGTATCGAACTGTGGTTTCCACAAAACAAATGCAATTTTCCTGTGTTTCCATTGACTTACATTAAATGTGAATCACACAAGGTAAAAATCCGAAGACATAAGTTGTTTAGGTGATACTTTTAATTACTAACTGTACAAGATTTCATTGCAAGAAATCTTGCAAATCTGGTTCTGATCCAGCTCTGAAACATGCCTGAAGAAGAAACTTACAGTAACATTTTGAAAGCTTGCAAATAAATCTTGTACAATTAGTAATTAAAGGTGTCACCTAAACAACTTTTGTTATGTCTTCGGATTCTCTTCATGGCTAATACCGGACCACATGCAACTGGCTTCACAAGGTAAAAGCAACACAGCAGCGTAATTTTAGAATGCAAAACAACCCACAAAACACCAGAAACAAAATAAAAATAAAACCACAGGTCATATGCAATGCCATTGAAATACAGTGCATTTCATTTGTGACAAACGCAAAATCAAAATTCCACACAATGGACACAAATTCAATGACGTTTGAATGGGATTAAAAATAATAAAAAAAAAAGGTTTGTTAATTGGAGTAAATATAGGTTTTTAATTTGCGCTACATTTCAAATAATTTGGTTAAAATATAAGCATTACAAACCTTAGTGTTATTTGTTGGAGGTAAATAAATCACTAAATGAGAGATGTTGTGGAACTCATCCAGTTTTAGAGTGATAATCTACAAACAAAAAAAAAAAAAAAAAAAAATACAAAATCATATAGAAAATCATCTTAAAATGCCTATTTCCCTCTCAAAGTTTGACACAATAGAACCTGTTGCCTCTTCCTAAAAAGTTAACTGGAAATATTAGTGTTAAATTATAGATTTTATTGGCTGAGCAGATTAGAGTAGGAAACGCCTGATACAACTCTGGGTTCCTTCTGCCGGGGTACAATATAATTCACTGACTAGATTTCTCAAGCTTTATTATACACACAAACACTGTAATGTGTTTTTTATTTTGCAAAAGTGAAATCAATTCTACAAGTTTTTGACGTTTTAAAAATATGTTTTGGACTTGAATGCCAAAGCGATCAATAAGCAGGGACAATGAGAAATCATTCTGTGTTACTCCTTATGAAGAGAGCTACATTGTCTTAGAAGCTCGCCATTGCAATCTACAAAGCCAAGAAAAGGTATTGTTAAATATGGCATTCCTTTTACTTTTTCCTTAGCTGCCAGCACTGGGAGAGGAAGCGATGCCTTAAGGTGGTCTTAAGGTACACTGGTCAATAGCCACCAGATCGACCACCAGATAGATCCTGCTCTGATTGAATCTGAGCCTCCAACACTGTGTGTCAAGATGCCGCTAGAGGGCATCATAGGGATGAGACAGAGCTGACATCACACACTCCACGCTCTGTCTCCCCGGGCCGCAGGGCTGCACATCACAAGTCTCCCGGCGTGCTATGCCTGAAAAATCCGCCAGCTCTTCCTCTGCTCATTGCTGCAAAACTGTGCAGAGCTACACACGATTTGACTCCAGGTGTGCAAAAGTGAGCAGCGCTGCACATGCTGCTCTGACTCCAGGATTGTTATGCCCGCTCCGTCTCTACTCATCCCGGTCGCTCATTGGATCCACAGGCTGCACTGGCTGAAATATTTACTCCCCTCTGTTGGCTGCATGCTGCACTCAGGGCCCTGCAGAAGGTGAGTGTGCACACCTGAAAAGGTTGACACAGTGACCCATATGCAATTCACTTTTTCACCTGAGTTTTCTCCTAGGTGATATTTTAACAACTTGTAAATACAATGCATTTTAAACCACCAGCAAGCAAACAAATACTCAAAATAATTACACACAAGTATATACAGTAAATAATGTTAGAGCCCTTTCACACTGTAAAACAACAGTGCACAGGCAGAAAGCAGTATTTATACAAATGTGTTGAAGCGCAAAACAAACGTTGATATGCATACACATAAACCACAAGCTCACATAAGATATCCCATGTGCACCATCGATTGGTAAATGTCCCATCAATATTTTTTTGTTATCCCATATACATGGTAAAGGGTTTGATGAAATAGACTGTTCCAATTTTCTTTCTTTCCTCCACCAGGATCACCCAAATTAAAACAGATGAATCTGACCACTATTAGACTATTAAAACCCCAACAGATATAATCTCAGACCGTTGCCCAAAAGACCATGCATGGAAGATCATATCCAATCAAGGTAAAGAACTAACAGGATCCCACAGCCAATGTATGAAGGGAGGGGAAGGCTGGAGGGGGGAGGCAGACCCCAATATAATGTACATACCTTTAACCACTTAAAGGAGTCATCAGGGGAAAAAGTGTAAAATAAGTGGTACTTACAGGGGGCTTCCTCCAGCTCTAAGCTCCCAGGACGTCCCTCGCCGCAGCTCTGCCCGCAGCCGTTCGCCGCAGGTCCGTCCCGGTCCCCGGCGATGACGTCAGAGCGACCTCCACGTCGCTGTGTACTGCGTCTGCGCGAACGGCGCTGTCAATCACCGCCACGGGGGCCAGAGCGGACTGTGCAGGCGCAGTAGATATTTCTCCCACCCAGCATGGGTATGTTTAAAAATACACCCCAAAACACATTACACTACTTCTCCTGAGTACGGTGATACCACATGTGACACTTTTTTGCAGCCTAGGTGCGCTAAGGGGCCCAAAGTCTGGGGTTCCTATACTGCCCTGGAATTTTAGGGGCCCAAAACTGTGAGGAGTAGTCTGGAAACCAAATGCCTCAAAATGACTGTTCAGGGGTATAAGCATCTGCAAATTTTGATAACAGGTGGTCTATGAGAGGCTGAATTTTGTGGAACTGGTCATAAGCAGGGTGGCCTCTTAGATGACAGGTTGTATTGGCACTGAAGTGCAGGAAGCGCAGGATGTTCTCAAATTGTGACCTGGACATGGCAGCAGAGAACATGGGCATGTGATGTATTGGGTGCGTAGACCAATAAGACCGCAATACATTCTTTTTAACTAGACTCATGTTAAGGAGAAGGCCCCAAAAAATAAGTTTGGAAACTTGGAGTGGTTTCCACCGAAAAAGATGGGCATGCTAGCTTCTTGATCCACTCGAATTAGTCGCGCCACTAGTCCAAACACATCTGATTCAGACCTAAAAATATAAATATAGACAAGCGGGTCTCCTCATAGCGAGTATTGCCTCATAACAGTACACCCCAGTGCTTAATCACACACTGCGTGAGGGAAAACGCTATCACCAGAGGGCAGGGGATCACCCACCCCCCTCTCAGTCCCCTTTCACCGGATTGTTTCTTTTAAGTTTGCACATCAAACATCAAACATTAGATCCGGCTGCATCTAAAAAACCAAGGACAGTTCATCGCATAAAACCATTTAATAAGGCTCCCAAGGCCCCTAGTTAAAATCTCCATACATAAAACACTTGTGTATTTGCATATCACAAACCCGTTCGCCGACACGCGTCACCTCTCACATGCCCAGGCCGCGTCTGGTTCCGTATTCAGTTTGTGTGCGTACTCCAAGCTCCGCCCTACGCGTTTCGTCACGCCTGTGACTCATCAGGGGCTGAAGTGCGCACGCTCCCCACTGCATTATGTATGCACGGCAAAGCCCCCCTCCTCCCACTAACTCCCCGCCCACTTCTGGGTGCAAGATAATGAGGCGGGACATCATGAGAGGCCAGACCAATCCCGTTCACACAATTCAAAAGACGCATTAAACATACAAATAAAAACAAACATATAACTTACTCCCCACGTTTAAAAACCGATGTCTGTATCCATACCAGTTTCCATATTATAGCTGCTTTCAAATATATGCAAGAACACTTGACGCATGTTACCATTACTTGCCATATACACCATTACCAATCACCTCACTATTGCTGTAACCTCCCTCCCCCCTAGTACATACCCCAACCCCTAACTGTTATATAGTGACACAACCCCCGTACTAATTAATTACATAGTGTTCAAATCCCCATTAGCCTGTATATACAGATTGCAATACATATGTGCATAAATACTTTACTTCATAGTCATATTAGGTCCCCCACATCTCTTATTAGCCCCCCTATGTAGTTAATCCACCTTAGCAGAATGACATAGTGCTGTTCATCCCTCTCCCCTCTACATATATACGCACATACTGTGCATTTCCGCACTTCCATGCCATCTAGTGTTCAAAACCTAAATTACATCATTAGTGTAACGATCGGAACACAGAGAGGGTCTGATTATTGGTGATCTGCAGTATCACCAAAAATGCAGATATATACCTGATTATTGATGATCTGCAGTATCACCGATAATCAGATATATTACTAACCTCTGGACACCTGAGTGATATGAGTGTTTGGTGCAACAGTAATACTTTGAGGACAATATCTGGAGGACAGGTACAAAGGCAGTAAGGAATACTGCACTAGAGAATGAGTACCTTTCAGCAGCCTGAGAATCTCCCTCAGGGAGGAGTCAGGCTGGGAGAAGGAAGGACCAGAGCGTGAGCGAAACCAATAGGAGCATGTCACTGACTGATCTGTGAACTCTCTCTTAACTGGGGAGATACTGTAGTTCTCAAGGTCGGGCAAGCCAGGTCAGCAACACACGGACATACAAAGTACAAAGACAGGAGGCTGATTCGGTAATCCTAAGGCACGCAGGGGTTTGGCAACAGAGTATCAGATATAGCGAAGTACCGAATCAGTGAACAGAAGAGTGGTCAGGAAAGCAGTAAGTCATAACAGATAATAAACAATGCCTAGTCTTGGGTGTGAGGTCCGTGATCATCAACACCCTGGAACTAGTCTGAAGTATAACAGAATGGTAACACAAGATTCTGACAATAAGGTCAGAGTGCTTCCACATAGTGATCGCAACGGCAGACAACCAGTGAATGACCAACACCCGGTATATATAGCACAGCGCTCTCCAGCGCCTCCCCTAAGTGCTGGACCAATGGGAACTGGTTGAATCGTCAGCTGACCGGCTTGGTCAGCTGACTCCCTTCTGGCTGTCATAAAAGTTCTGCCTCTCAGCGAGCGCGCATCCTTCTGAACCTTTGTGGACTATCAGTCCCAGCCACACCAGACATGTGTTGTGTACCACCCGCCGTGCTGGACGCGGAACCAGCCGCACCGCTATCAGGGCATGCGGCGGTTTCTCCGCGTTCAGCCATACTGGCAGATGTAGGCCCACGCGTGCAAACCGCCGCGTTGGATGCGGAATCAGCCGCCTTGTTCTGAGCACACGTGGCGGCTTTTCCGCGTTTTCTAACAATTAGTCATTAGAAATGAAACAGTTTAGGTCTATTTCAATATTTAGACCCTCTGGTGTTAAAGTGTGGAGATTGTATATCCACCGTGTTTCCATCTTAGATAGTTCACACACTTTATTACAACCTCTCCATTGTGTATTTAGTTTCTCAAGTGCGGTGAACTGCATATGAGTATGATCACAATTGTGCTGTTTTTTGAAATGTGCAGATACGCTGTAATTTCCATGGCCCTTTTTAATCTTATATATATGTTCATCTATGCGTTCTTTTAACATTCTCGTAGTCCTTCCCACGTATTGAAAGCCGCATCCACACCACATCATGTACACTACATGCAAGTTATAAAATTACTTAATTTTATACTGCCTTTTCGTTACATGCGAACCAAAGGTTTGTTTTGCTTTCTTGTAGTCGCTATTTAGTCTGCATCCCTGGCACATTTTGCATGGATAAAACCCTGTTTTTTGCCACAGGTTGTCCCATCACATTTTTGGAGGTTTCACGCAGCTTGGTACCAAGCTGTCCCTTAAATTAGGGGCCCTTCTATATACAAATGACGGTTTCATAGGGAGTACTCTTGCCAAATTGTGATCGCAAATTACTATTCCTATTCACCAGCATATTCCTGTCCATCCCCCGTACCTGTTCCTTTGTATTCTCTAACTTGTCAGCTTTGTATCCTTTCTGTAAAAATCTGTTCTCAAGTACATCAGCTTGTGTGTCATACTTCTCGACACTAGTGCAGTTCCTCCGAACCCGTAGCATTTGCCCTTTTGGGATACTCTGAAGCCATTGAGGGTGATGGCAACTATTGATTGGTATGAAGCCATTACGATCAGTCTGCTTGAAATAACATTCAGTTTTCAATACCTGGTCCTCCATATATATATTCAGATCCAAAAAATGTATGTTTGAGGCACTACACTCCATCGAAAGCTTAATATTTTGCTCTATGGTGTTAGCCTCATCTATAAATTCGTGCAACGATGACTCCTGCCCCCTCCATACAATCAGCAGGTCATCTATAAAGCGCCGCCAGGATATGATTTTTGATCCCCCTCTATTTATGGCTTCCTCCTCCCACCTGGCCATGTAGAGATTTGCTAATGATGGGGCATACGATGCCCCCATCGCGCATCCGTATCGTTGTACATAGTAGTGACCCTTATACCAGAAGTAATTTTTTGTCAGTGCAAAATTAAGGAGTTTCATTAGGAAGTCTATTTGCCTATCCATCAGTGCACCCTCCTGTTGCAGATAGTATTTAGCAGCCTCAATTCCCCCTTGGTGGGGTATGTTTGTGTACAGGGAGCTTACATCCGCTGTCCCCAACACCATATTTGCTTCTACCTGTACATCCTGTAGAACCTAATGAGAAAAAAGAAGAAACAATCGAGAGCCCCCGATAGTGTATTATTGGAGATAAGTGGTTATAAGTAAGGTAATAAAAGTTTATACTCACAAGTATGGGTTGCCGAGATTAGGCAACCACTTGTATCACAGACGGGGAGATTAGACCTGTCCCCGCTCAGGTTAAGAAGTCGCTCTCTGTGCAGAAAAAAAGAGGGGTGTCCACACCCATCCACCAGGTGGATAATCACGTTATAGAAAAACCAGAGGCGCCAATAGGATAAAAAATAGTGCCAATATTAAAACCATAAAATTTGTGGGTGGCAATGGTGGAGTTGCCCACCCTACAAACAACGAAGACCAATTTGTATGGTTAAACAATTTTAATCAATTTAGTACTCCTAATAACAAAACAGTTTGCAACGCGTTTCACGGGACACAAGCCCGCTTCCTCAGGCAAAAGCAATTACAAGCAGGAGCAACCCAGCAATGGTCTGAACTGGCTTGGCACCTGGCTTGGTGCCAAGCCAGTTCAGACCATTGCTGGGTTGCTCCTGCTTGTAATTGCTTTTGCCTGAGGAAGCGGGCTTGTGTCCCGTGAAACGCGTTGCAAACTGTTTTGTTATTAGGAGTACTAAATTGATTAAAATTGTTTAACCATACAAATTGGTCTTCGTTGTTTGTAGGGTGGGCAACTCCACCATTGCCACCCACAAATTTTATGGTTTTAATATTGGCACTATTTTTTATCCTATTGGCGCCTCTGGTTTTTCTATATCCTGTAGAACCTGTAGTGTATATCTAGTGTCCTTTAGCACATGTGGGAGGTTACCCACCAGTGGTTGTAAAAATTTGTCCAGATAAACCCCTACCCTATGTGTAATTGAGCCTATACCACTTATGATAGGGCGGCCTGGTGGTTCAGTCATGCTTTTGTGTATTTTTGGGGTTTGATAGATAATAGGCACTCTCGGTGCTGATGGAATGAGGTACCTAAATTCCTGATCAGAAATCAGGCCATCATCCAATCCTTCTCTCAGTAGTGTAATCAATTGTTTCTTATATTCCTGTGTGGGGTTCCCCCCCAATTTCTCATATGTGTTCACATCATACACAATATCATCTAATTCTTTAAAGTATTGCTCTTTATTAAGGACTACTACCCCTCCCCCCTTATCCATATAAAGAAGTGGAGGAATACAACAAAAGGTCTAAGTCTATACAGGATTCATTGTTTAAGGCTGAGAAAGATATCATAGCTGATAAACATAAGCAATACATTCGGGACCTAGAAGCATATAAAAACAATGGTGCATACAAATGGCAAAACAATAAAAAGAAACCCGATTCTAGTGGTGCACAGGGGGAGGGGGGTAACACACAAGGGGCGGGACCTAGACCCCAGAACCCTAAACAGCCGGTACAGGTGGCTAACCCTCGACCATTTAAGCCTAACCCACAAGGGAATAGGGCCCAGGTCTATAGGGGACAGTATTACCCACCGAGGGGGAACCCAAATGGGGCAAGACCCCGTAATTATAACCCCCAGTTTCAAAACCGACATTTTAAACCTACAGGGTACGAGAGCCCAGAAGGAGCATATGGGGGCTACAATACATCACGGGGTAGAGGGGGGGGGGGGGGGGGAGAACCCGTACCCCAATACAAAATTACGGAGTGCCAGTCCAGAACCGGTACCAACAGCTGGACCCAGATGTCAACAATTGGGAACAGCCTCAGTATTTTTTGGAGAGGGGGCACAACCCAGGGTATGGGGACCCAAACTTCATTCATCAACCCTACACGCCAGGTATTCAAACAAAAAGGAGAGCAGAAGAGGATGCAGAGGAGGACGGAGAAAACAAAAGAGTAAGGAACCAGTAGGTGAGGGAATATTTAACTTAAGTGGGGTTGAGCTAAGTAGAGGTGAAATGCGGATATTGGATAAGGGATTAAAATTTGCCCCACCAAAAAACATTGATAAGTTTTCCACTTATATTGATGTAAATAGATTTGTAAGGAAAGTCAATCTACGCAGATATTTTTTGGACAAAGAGGGACCTAACCAGAGAGTAAACAGTGTGCCACAATTTCGACATACTATGTTAAAAAATAATTCTACTTTCAACCCACAATACCATGGAAGCCAAAATACAATAGATGTTTTTAAAAAAATTAGTTACAAAAGAAATAGATAAAATACCAACACGCAGTGTATTGGGGTATAAGAAAGAAGCCAAAAACATGTTCGAGAACAAAGGGCTGGTCATTAGACCAGCGGATAAGGGGGGAGGGGTAGTAGTCCTTAATAAAGAGCAATACTTTAAAGAATTAGATAATATTGTGTATGATGTGAACACATATGAGAAATTGGGGGGGGACCCCACACAGAAATATAAGAAACAATTGATTACACTACTGAGAGAAGGATTGGATGATGGCCTGATTTCTGATCAGGAATTTAGGTACCTCATTCCATCAGCACCAAGAGTGCCTATTATCTATCAAACCCCAAAAATACACAAAAGCATGACTGAACCACCAGGCCGCCCTATCATAAGTGGTATAGGCTCAATTACACATAGGGTAGGGGTTTATCTGGACAAATTTTTACAACCACTGGTGGGTAACCTCCCACATGTGCTAAAGGACACTAGACATACACTACAGGTTCTACAGGATGTACAGGTAGAAGCAAATACGGTGTTGGGGACAGCGGATGTAAGCTCCCTGTACACAAACATACCACACCAAGGGGGAATTGAGGCTGCTAAATACTATCTGCAACAGGAGGGTGCACTGATGGATAGGCAAATAGACTTCCTAATGAAACTCCTTAATTTTGCACTGACAAAAAATTACTTCTGGTATAAGGGTCACTACTATGTACAACGATACGGATGCGCGATGGGGGCATCGTATGCCCCATCATTAGCAAATCTCTACATGGCCAGGTGGGAGGAGGAAGCCATAAATAGAGGGGGATCAAAAATCATATCCTGGTGGCGCTTTATAGATGACCTGCTGATTGTGTGGAGGGGGCAGGAGTCATCGTTGCACAAATTTATAGATGAGGCTAACACCACAGAGCAAAATATTAAGCTTTCGATGGAGTGTAGTGCCTCAAACATACATTTTTTGGATCTGAATAAATATATATATATATATATATATATATATATATATATATATATATATATATATATATATATATATATAAAACCAGGTATTGAAAACTGAATGTTATTTCAAGCAGACTGATCGTAATGGCTTCATACCAATCAATAGTTGCCATCACCCTCAATGGCTTCAGAGTATCCCAAAAGGGCAAATGCTACGGGTTCGGAGGAACTGCACTAGTGTCAAGAAGTATGACACACAAGCTGATGTACTTAAAGAGGAACTCCAGTGAAAATAATGTAATAAAAAAAGTGCTTCATTTTTACAATAATTATGTATACATGATTTAGTCAGTGTTTGCTCATTGTAAAATCTTTCCTCTCCCAGATTCACATTCTGACATGTATTACATGGTGACATTGTTACTGTGGGCAAATTATGTAGCTGTTTCTAGCTAGTCTGGCTTTAACAGATAGCTGTAAGCAGCTATTTCCTGTCTGAACATTGTTACATTGTGGCAGTTTGCCCAGAGTACCTTACGGTACCAGAGCCTCTTGTGGGAGGGGTTTCAGCACAAAATCAGTCATACAGCGCCCCCTGATGGTCTGTTTGTGAAAATCATTATTTTTCTCATGTAAAAGTGGGTATCAGCTACTGATTGGGATAAAGTTCAATTCTTGGTCGGAGTTTCTCTTTAAGAACAGATTTTTACAGAAAGGATACAAAGCTGACAAGTTAGAGAATACAAAGGAACAGGTACGGGGGATGGACAGGAATATGCTGGTGAATAGGAATAGTAATTTGCGATCACAATTTGGCAAGAGTACTCCCTATGAAACCGTCATTTGTATATAGAAGGGCCCCTAATTTAAGGGACAGCTTGGTACCAAGCTGCGTGAAACCTCCAAAAATGTGATGGGACAACCTGTGGCAAAAAACAGGGTTTTATCCATGCAAAATGTGCCAGGGATGCAGACTAAATAGCGACTACAAGAAAGCAAAACAAACCTTTGGTTCGCATGTAACGAAAAGGCAGTATAAAATTAAGTAATTTATAACTTGCACAACGCGATATGTAGTGTACATGATGTGGTGTGGATGCGGCTTTCAATACGTGGGAAGGACTACGAGAATGTTAAAAGAACGCATAGATGAACATATATATAAGATTAAAAAGGGCCATGAAAATTACAGCGTATCTGCACATTTCAAAAAACAGCACAATTGTGATCATACTCATATGCAGTTCACCGCACTTGAGAAACTAAATACACAATGGAGAGGTTGTAATAAAGTGCATGAACTATCTAAGATGGAAACACGGTGGATATACAATCTCCACACTTTAACACCAGAGGGTCTATATATTGAAATAGACCTTAACTGTTTCATTTCTAATGACTAATGATGTAATTTAGGTTTTGAACACTAGATGGCATGGAAGTGCGGAAATGCACAGTATGTGGCTGTGCGTATATATGGAGAGGGGAGAGGGATGTACAGCACTATGTCATTCTGCTAAGGTGGATTAACTACATAGGGGGGCTAATAAGAGATGTGGGGGACCTAATATGACTATGAAGTATAGTATTTATGCACATATGTATTGCAATCTGTATATACAGGCTAATGGGGATTTGAACACTATGTAATTAATTAGTACGGGGGTTGTGTCACTATATAACAGTTAGGGGTTGGGGTATGTACTAGGGGGGAGGGAGGTTACAGCAATAGTGAGGTGATTGATAATGGTGTATATGGCAAGTAATGGTAACATGCGTCAAGTGTTCTTGCATATATTTGAAAGCAGCTATAATATGGAAACTGGTATGGATACAGACATCTGTTTTAAACGTGGGGAGTAAGTTCAATCACCTCCTTTCACCACCTGTCACCCCCTAGCACACCTACCCATCATATGAGGCCCTAATTTGCCCCGTGTGGGCTCCTGATCACTCGGCCAAACCGTCAGATACGCCTCAAACCCCCTTCCGATCACCTCCCCAGTACATTGATTGCATCTATTTTCCCCTGAGACACCCATCAATCACTTCCTCTCAGCACCTGTCACCCCCTAGCACTCCTATCCAACAGATCAGGCCCTAATCTATCCCCTGCGAGCTTCTGATCACCCGGCCAAACCCTCACCCGCCTCACCGCAGTGACAGAATTTTTTTTTTCTGATCACTGCTGGTCTCTTCGACTTAATTGTGGCTGAGACCAACCGTTATGCCACACAGTACGCTACTGCCAATCCAAGAAGCTAGCATTTTCACCGTGATGTTGCACTCAGTCCTCACAGTACTTCTATGCTGGCTGCTGACTAGACACAGAGATAATCCCAGTGAAATAATCCAATCGAATTAGTCGCGCCACTAGTGCAAACACATATGATTCAGACCTAAAAATATAAATATAGACAAGCGGGTCTCCTCATAGCGAGTATTGCCTCATAACAGTACACCCCAGTGCTTAATCACACACTGCGTGAGGGAAAACGCTATCACCAGAGGGCAGGGGATCACACACCCCCCTCTCAGTCCCCGCTCACCGGATTGTTTCTTTCAAGTTTGCACATCAAACATTAGATCCGGCTGCATCTAAAAAACCAAGGACAGTTCATCGCATAAAACAGGGTGTGATTAGAGGGGGAATAGATGCATGCAATGCACTGGGGAGATGATCAGGGGGGGGGGTCTGAGGGTGATCTGAGGGTGTGGGCGGGTAATTGGGTGCCCCGCAAGGGGCAGAATAGGGTCTGATCTGATGGGTAGCAGTGACAGGTGGTGACAGGGGGTGATTGATGGGTGATCAGTGGGTGATTAGAGGGGAAAACAGATGTAAACAATGCACTTGGGAGGTGATTTGAGGGTGGGTCTGCGGGCGATCGGAGGGGGTGGGCGGGTGATCAAGTGCCCGCAAGGGGCAGGTTCGGGTCTGATCTGATGGGTGGCAGTGACAGGTGGTGACAGGAGGTGATTGATGGGTGATTGACAGGTGATCAGTGGGCGATTACAGAGGGTCTGGGGAGGATCTGAGGATGTAGGGGGTGATCAGGGGGGTCTGAGGGGTGCTGTGGGGGATCAGGGGGCAAGATCAGTGTGCTGTTGTGCTTACTAGGGGGGGCTGTCTCCTGCTCTGGTGGTCCCTCGATCACTGGGACCAGCAGGGCAGGAGGCAGCCTGCATAATACACTTTGTATACATTACAAAGTGTATTATACACTTTGTATGCGGCAGATAGGGGGTTAACAATCCGCCGGCGCTTCTAAATAGCTGGCGGATTGACGTCACGGGTGGGCGGAGCCTAATGCCGGCGGATGCGCTCGCAGTGATGCCCGGCTAATTAGTCCCCCAGGTGCTGCCGATCGGCGTTCCGCGGTCCTGGGGGTGGTGCCACTATGCCGCCGCCAATTGGTAGTGGGCGGTCGGCAAGTGGTTAACAGATATGACCCCATTGAACAAGAGCAGAGATATCAACCTTTTTTAGAGGGGGGTCATCGACAGCACAGACCGGGGGAGAACAGATACAGATGTGACCCGTGAGAGGAGTTCATTTCCCCAAAGAGCAACAGAAAAATAGGACAAGAAGGAGGGTACGAGCAGGACTTCGATTACAAGAGAAAAAGAAACCAATAGGGAAAGAAATGTTTACCATAAGTGGAGTAGATCTAACCACTGAGGAAATGAAACTATTAGACAAAGGATTAAAACATGCTCCAGCCAAGTCCATTAACAAAATTCCAAACTTACATAGATCTCCAAAAATATAGTAGGACCTTGAATATTAAAAAGTATTTTCTTAACAAGGAGGGCCCAAGCAGTAGGATTAACCCTCTGACACAGTATCAACATACTGGTATGAGAAACAAATCTATATTTAATCCACCTGACAATACAAATGGAGGGGGACTTGGAAAAAATACAACCAAGGAAAAGCACTGATGTGACAGGAATAGCAAAGGGCATGCTGCAGGAAAAGGGGCTGGTTGTCAGACCAGCAGACAAGGGAGGGGGGTAGTTGTGCTCAGCAGTGAACAATACCAAATGGAATTGGACAGATTGGTTGGAGATACTAGTACGTACAGAAAATTAAGAGAAGACCCTACAATGGAATTTAAAGCGGAACTTAGAGGAATATTGAGGAGGGGTTTGGATTTGGGAATAGTGAACGACAGGGAATTTGAATTCCTATTACCATCGGCACCTAGAATACCTATCATTCATCAGGTACCTAAGATTCACAAGAGCACAACTGACCCCCCAGGTCGACCAATTATTAGTGGCATAGGCTCCACTCTGCCTCTGACACAGGAGACCTGGGTTCAAATCTCGGCTCTGCCTGGTCAGTAAGCCAGCACCTATTTCAGTAAGGAGTTTCTTGGGCAAGTCTCCTTAACACTGCTACTGCCTACTGAGTGCGCTCTAGTGGCTGCCTCGCAAGCGCTTTGAGTCCGACAGGAGAAAGGCGCTATACAAATACTGCAATTATTATTATTATTATTACACACAGATTGGGGCAATACCTCGATTTCTATTTGCAACCCCTGGTACAAGGGTTACCGGGAGTCCTTAGGGATACAAGACACGTGTTTCAAATTCTGGAAGAAGTAAGAGTCAATGATAATAGCATCTTGGCCACAGCGGATGTGACAAGCCTCTATACTAACATACCCCACGAACCAGCAGTGGCAGCAGTTAAATTCTTTATGGAGGAGGAGGGACACTTGCACCCAGATCAGGTGGATTTCATTATAGAACTATTAACATTCGCACTAAAGGAATTATTTTTGGTATGGAGGGGATTTTTATGTTCAAATTAGGGGATGCGCTATGGGGGTGGGGTTTGCACCATCACTTGCAAATTTATTCATGGGACGATGGGAGGCAGATGCACTGGAGAATGTTGAGGGGGGGGGGGGGGGGGGGGGAGGCCGGGTCACACTATGGAATAGGTTTATAGATGATATCCTAATTATCTGGGAAGTGGGGGTGGAGGGCCTGCAAAGGTTCACGGAGCACCTAAATAAGAATGCTTTGAATATCACGTTAACACTGGAGGGAGACAAATGAGAGGATAATCCATTTTCTTGATATTGAAAAAGTGGGGCATCGGTTAGTTACACGCATGTTTTTCAAAGAAACCGATAGAAACGGGGGCGCATGCGCGACGCCGAGCAAGATGGCCGCTTAACCCGAGAGCTCCGCCGATGGCTAGCTTAAGATAGACCCTACCGCGTCATGCTCCTGGCTTACCTGAACTAAAAAAGGCTTGTCACGGTTCCCCATCGGGTGCTGAATCATATGGGACCGAAGAAGAAGGGCAGATCGGCATCAAAAAAGAACTTTGAGGCATATTTCTCCCGGCCTGCTAAGCCTCCGCCTACAACCAAGATGGCGTCTCCTAAATCCCAGCATGGCGAGGAGCAGCCCGATACTTCGGAGTTTATAACAAGGGCCATACTGGAAACCTGTCTATCCGAACTGCATATTAAACTATCAGGCACAATAAAGGACGCGGTCTCCTCAGCCCTGGAAGGCCTCCGCTCGGACGTTAAGTCCTCACTAACACGGACCGCGGCATTGGAAAAATCAGTTGCGGCCTTGGAACAGCGCTGCGCATACCTAGAGGAGGAAAATGAAAAACTAACAGATACAGTCGGGGAACTACATCGCTCCATGGAAGACCACGAGAACAGAGATCGGAGGTCAAACCTACGGGTAAGAGGGGTGCCGGACTTTGTCAAGCCCCCGGACATCAAGCAATACTTGACTGACTTATTTACAGATATTGCCCCAGACACCTCACAGGATATGTGGCGGTTCGACCGAGCCCACCGAGCGATAGGGCCGCGTCCGGAAGGAGCCCCTCAACTTAGAGACATAATAGTCCGCTTCCACTACTACGAAGCGAAAGAGAAGGTGGCCATGAAGGTACGCAATGTTAACTTCTACAAATTCCGAGACCATGAGGTACAAATTTTCAATGATATATCCCCTATTACATTGGCTAAACGCCGTAAGCTTAAAGCTGTTACTGCACTACTATGGGAAAATGACATCCAGTATAGATGGGGATATCCCTTTAAGCTGATTGCAGTTAAGGAAGGCAAATATCACGCCATCTCTGCTCCAGAGGATGCTTCGGATTTACTTAAAGGCCTAGGTCTACGCATGCCGGGGAAAGCTGAATCTCACCCTCAAACAAACAGTTCTCCCGCTAAATTCCGGGATCAAACCGCATCACCACCCTGCCTCTCACCTGAAGTCCCTGTCACTTGAGCACGGAACCGGGACGCTATCTAAATCTTTCTTCTTACAATTCAGGTTCACTTTTGAAACCAGCAAAGTTTTTGACGCAATGTAGTCACAAGTTCATAGTATTACATTATATAGCCTGTCGGTGTGGCTCCGGGGCACCCGGCCGCAAGGTGCCAGCATGCATTCCCTCTATGGGTGTGTAGTGGGGCGCACCCACACAAGGGATATGAATACCCTTGTATCTTATAAAAATGTTTTGATGGCATTGCATGTACAGATTATTGTCACTTTACTGTTGTTCATCATGCAATACTCAGTTTATGAAAATATTCAGACGTTTGTTCCCCTAAAGTTAGGGGTTGGTCTCTTCCTGTTTATGTTTTCTCTTTTTTCCTTTCACACCTTTACCTTACTCTCTGAGTGTCTTGCCTGCCTGCCAGTTCTCATTACATATCTGGGCTTAGATTACAAGTTGTGGATCTCTCTAATTTGGGCTCACTGCATAATTAAAGTTGGCCTTTATAACCCCTCACCATGGTGAAGTTAGTTACACTCAATGCTAAAGGACTTAATTCGGTTCGCAAACGATATTTAGCACTACGGGATCTAGAGCGCATTGGTGCAGATTTTGTTTTCCTTCAGGAAACACGGTTTTCCTCCAAGCGACCGGGATATCTGAAAAGCAAGGCTTATCCAACCTCCTTTATGGCTAGTGCTGCAGAAAAAAAGGCGGGAGTCGCACTTTTAATACATAACAGATGCCCATTCCAAGTTAAAACTGAATGCAGTTATCCCAAAGGTAGATTCATAATATTACAAGGTACCTTACATGGACTAGATATTGTACTGGTGGTGGTGTACGCGCCAAATGACCATCAGCTGCAATTTCTGGAAAAAGTATTCAAGAAGGTCGAACAGCTAAAATGTCCAAATGTGATCATAGGGGGGGATTTTAATCTGATATGCTTCCCTACAAGGGATCGCAGATCCGAGTCCACTCCCTCCAATTTCTCCACTATCTGTAAAACTGCTAAGAATTTCAGGCTGTTGCAGAAACAGTTTGGACTATGTGACGCTTGGAGAGCTCTGCATGCAGAAGATACTGATTTCACCTTCTACTCTCATACTTCCTCCACATACACCAGAATAGATCATTTTTTCATAACCCCTGCCCTGTTGAACACCTTGATAGCCTCTGAGATAGGCCCAATTTCCTGGTCAGATCATGCCCCACTAGATCTAACTTTAAACTTGGCAAACAACCCAAAAATCCCCTCGGTTTGGAAGCTAAACGATAGCCTACTCCTAGACGAGGAAGTATATCAAGATATTTTAGATAGCCTAAATAGTTTTTTTCAAATAAACACGGGATCAGTCACCCATTACTCCACTGTCTGGGAAGCTCATAAGGCAAGCATTAGGGGCAGACTTATAGCAATAGCGAGCAGAAGGAAAAGAGAAGACCTCACAAAAGTAACAAATCTTCTCACTAAAATCACTACACTAGAAGAATCTCATAAAAAATGCCCCTCCAAACAGTTATTCCACAAACTGGAGGATCTGCGCAAACAATTAGCTGATCTCCAATATACTTCAGTAGAAAGATCTCTGCTATTTACGAGGCAAATGTTTTACGAGAAAGGGAATAGGGCCCATACACTACTAGCCAAGAAACTTAGGGATATGAAAACACGTAATGCAGTCCTTACCCTTAAAGATAAAAAGGGGGTGATACAACATGATCTTCGCAGAATAGCCCAGATATTTAAGGAATATTTTTCTGATATTTATAATCTCCAAAAAACAGAAAACTACACTCACCCACCCCAAATAGAAATGAAAAACTATCTTAAATCATGTGGGCTCCCAATACTGTCAACAAATCAATTAAACACACTAAACGCAAGTATAGAACTGGAAGAGATTTTTGAAGTTCTTAAAAAGGCTCAACCCCACAAAGCCCCTGGTCCTGATGGATACACAATGGACTACTATAAAAAATTTCGAGATATATTGGCTCCAAAAATGGCTTTGCTATTTAATAATTTTTTGGGAACAGATCCTATCCCAGAAACAATGTTAAAATCACATATGGTGGTACTGCCTAAACTAGATAGAGATCCGTTAGACCCCAAAAACTACAGGCCAATGTCTCTATTGAACACAGACTTAAAAATATTCACAAAAATTTTAGCAAATCGTTTATCTCCGCTATTACCATCCCTTGTAGACAAGGACCAGGTGGGTTTTGTCACGGGTAGATATGCAGGAGATAATATTCGTCGTACCATAAACTTGATAGACTTTATCAATCATTCAAAACTTCCATCTATACTATTAAGCCTTGACGCGGAAAAGGCCTTTGATAGGTTAAGCTGGCCATTCCTATTCCAAACTTTGAGGACCATGGGCTTTGAGGGAGCAGTCCTTAACACTCTCTACAAGTTGTATTCCAATCCCCAGGTAGCTTTAAAAATTCCATTTACGGACCGTCACCAATACTTTTCAATATCTAATGGTACTCGTCAGGGCTGCCCCCTGTCCCCCCTGCTTTTCGCCCTTTCCATAGAGCCTCTGGCGGCGCGGATAAGGGGCAATCCGGATATAACGGGGATAAAAATTGGGGAAAACGCATATAAAATTTCGCTTTTTGCGGATGATGTGTTAATGTCAGTATCCAACCCACATGTCTCCCTCCCTAACATGCATGCAGAGCTCTCTAAGGCTCCCTGCACACTGCAAATCCGTTTTCCGATTCCGTTTCCGATTCCGTTTCCGATTTTCCTTGAATACATTGAACAGAAAAACGGATCAAAAAACGCAGCATGCAGTTAAGATTAAAAATCTGAATCGGAATCGGATGTAAAAACAGATTAAAAAGCGGAATCGGAATCTGAAATGCATGCAGTGTGCAAGAGGCCTAAGTTTGGTAATCTTTCAAACTACAGAATAAATGACAGCAAAACGGAGGCTCTTTCCTTTAATCTATCTCCTCTAATGGTGGATGGTCTGAAATTGCGGTTTCCATATAGATGGCAAAAGGATACCCTTAAATACTTGGGAATCCATCTCCCTTGTGACTCCAAGAAATTAATACAATTTAATGTTTCCCCTCTAATCAATCGCATTATTAAAGACCTAAATAAATGGAAAGATTACAATATTTCCTGGATTGGTCGTATGACGGCGTTTAAAATGAACTCCCTACCTAAACTAGTCTATTTATTTTCCACAATACCTATGTGGATACCGCAAACTATACTGTTCCCCCTTCAAAAAGCTCTATTACGCTTCATATGGCATAGCAAACCACCTAGGATATCCAAAAAAATAATAACCCTGCAAAGACAATTTGGAGGCCTCTCAGCCCCAAATATCTATAACTACTATGTGGCAAGCCAATTTAGGCAGATGGTAGCTTGGTTCGAGAAAAGACCTCATGCAAAATGGGCACAAATAGAATTTGAAGCATTTAAACCTTATCACCCAAGTGCTTTCCTATGGAAAAATAATTCTCCTCCTATGGGGGCGGAGGGAATATACTCCTCCCTACGATCCAACCTGAAATTATGGACGGTTGTGGGGAGGCGTGTGCCCCTCTTCCCGCAGGTTTCAGTTATGATCCCAATATATGGCAATCCCAGATTTACCCCAGGTCTTAAACGCACCTCAACATCAATATGGTTTCAGAAAGATATTTGGTTCATCTCAGATTTAATAAATCCCTTCACAGGGAAACTGTATACCTATGATGATCTTAGGGACCGTATAGCACTTACCAATGCATACTATCTGCAATATATGCAAATACGACATTTTGTAGCTTCCATTTCTCCCAAGTTGGAATTTCCACAGAAAACAGAATTTGAAATAATTTGGGACGCAGGTCCCACACAAAAAGGATTAATTTCCTCTCTTTATACATGGTTGAACTCTCCGCAACGTACGACCTTGGAATATCAACATCGCTACATGAAGTACTGGGACCAAGCACTGGAAACAGACACTACTCTTGATACATGGTCAAAGATCTGGATAAACGCCTCTAAATCTTCTATTTGTGTGCTTACAAAAGAGAACATATACAAAATAATGCTGCTATGGTATCAAACCCCAGTCCGCCTACATAAATGGAACCCCTCACTTTCCCCGGCATGCTGGAGGAATTGTGGACAACTTGGAACTCTCCATCATCTATTCTGGTTCTGCCCGGAAATCCAAAACTACTGGTCAGAGGCTCTTCAGCTAATAACTCGCTATACTGATCTAGAAGTACCCAGAGATCCCTGGATTTGCTTGTTGGCCAGACCTATACCCAAGATGAAACCTCATAGTCAACGTTTGATCAACCATTTTCTGACTGCAATAAGATGTGTTATCTCCAAACATTGGAGAGACACTTCCCCACCTACCATTTCTGAAGTGTTAAATAGGGTGAAATACATTTACAAGCTAGAATATCTTACGGCTATTTTACAAGATAGGATCCACATCTTTCAAAAGGTATGGAAAGATATTGACCTTTAAGCTGTATTAGGTAGACTGTATATTAAGGTATAGTCCCTATTGTGCTAAATCAGGATTATATAGTCTGGTGGGCTGGCAGATCACTCTTTTCTCCCTTCCTCTTTCTCTCCTGATCTAAAATTCATTTCTGCTCTCTCTCTCTCTTTTCTACTCTTCTCCTATTCCAAAGGAGGGTTCTTCACCCCTCTTAGGATACTGATCTGATAGGGTTACTCCATCTCTTTGAAAAAGATAACAGATTTAAACCCATAAGGGTCTTTCACAGCGAGATGGAGGACTCTTTGTTGATTACTGAAACAACATATATGGATATTAGATATATGTTATAACATACCTCCACATGGCTAATGTATCGAGATTATGGATATAGCTGCTAACACAATACGACTAAACATTCTGTTCTGACTTTTTATAATATCCAGTGTGGATTGTATTGTATTCTACTATGCAAAGGAAAAAAAAAAAATTTAAATACAAAAAGAAACCGATAGAAACGGCTATTTATCTATGAAAAGTTGTCATCACCCTCAGTGGCCTAAAGCCATACCAAGAGGATAGTTCACACGCATAAGGCGCAATTGCCAAGGTTGGAGGATTATATGGCACAATCGCACACTCTGGTGGAAAGATTTAAGGAATAAGGATATAGGGAGGAGGATTTATACAAGGAGGTTATATAGGTGGGGAAGAAAGATAGGAAAGCACTGATTATGGGGGGAGGGGAAAATGTGGGGGGTAGGGGTATGCAGGTCCCATTCATTTCAGAATTCTCAAACCAGCATAGGCAAATGGAAGCCATAATTAAAAAAAAAAACACTAGCTTATACTAAAGGAAGACAGACTGCTGCAGAAAATTCTGCCTGAACGCCCAAGGTTCATATACAGGCGGGCACCGATACTAAAACAGATATTGGCCCCGAGTTTGGTGGAGGAACCAGCACAAAAGAAGGATCCCTTCTGGAGGCAGGCGGGGTTTTTTCCATGTTGGGGATGTGGAGCATGTCAGGAAGCAAAAGGTAGTAGATTGGTAAATGACACCACTTCCCTCAATCAAAATAAATTCAAAATTATTCAAAATATCACATGCAACAGCATAAGGGTAGTGTATTTGTTATGGTGTGACTGTGGCAAACAATTTGTTGGAAGAACTACCAGAGCCCTAAAGAAGAGGGTACAGGAGCCCATAGGCAATATCCGAAGGGGGTTTAACCACTTAAGGACCTCAGCATTTTTCTATGTTCTGTGCTGCTTGGGCTCTCCAGCCCCCAGCACAGATCAGCCTCCAGGCAGGGCGATCAGACTTCCCCCTTTTTTCCCACTAGGGGGGATGTCCTGCTGGGGGGGGGGGGGGGGTTGATCGCCGCCGGCTATATGTGTGTAGCAGGGGGGGGGGGGGCTCCTCAAAGCCCCCTTCCGCAGCGCTATTCCCCCTCCCTCTCCTTCCCTCCCTCTCCTCCTCATTGTGGGCGGCTCAGGACGGCGATCCATTCTGTACCGCCTCTGATAGGCTTCAGCCTATCAGACGGCGGCGATCCCCGGCCAATCAGAGGCCGGGGATCGCTGATCTCCTTTACGGCGCTGCTGTGACAGCAGCGCCGTACGATGTAAACATAGGGGATTTCTTCCCCTGCGTGTTTACATTTAGCCTGTGAGCCGCGATCGGAGGCTTGCAGGCTGTTCACGGAGACTCCCTCCGTGAACTGACATGGAACGGACGCTCAAACGAGCGCCCGTTTCCATGGAAATACAGGAAAGACCTATCGGAGGCAGCTGGTCGTTAAGTGTTTAAGGGGCGCAGTGTGTCAGATCACTTCAGAATTCACCACAATAGCAATCCACAGGGTTTACATTTTTGTGGGTTGGAAAAAGTTGCATATAACTGGAGAGGCTGCCATAGGGTTAGGCAGATATCTAGAAGAGAGACTAGGTGGATATACAGTCTTGGGTCCCTCAAACCGGGTGGGGGGGGAGGCACAATATTGATTTGGATCTCAATAGCTTCATAGCAGACAACGGATTATGGCAAAAATATTGTGGCTAGGTTGATGGGGTATGCTTGTTGTCATTTGCATAGATGGGGAAGTGGTGGGGGCATATATGTTTTATTCTAGAAGGGTCCTGTACTATGTATTATGTGCATATTTGCGATTGAAACTATTGCTATGCAATTTTAGTGGTATAATGATCTGTTATCTGCTATGCAATTTTAGTTGTATAATGATATGTTATTTAACTAACATCATTAAAGAGGAACTGTAACGGCAAAACGTCCCCTGGGGGGTACTCACCTCGGGTGGGGGAAGCCTCAGGATCCTAATGAGGCTTCCCACGCCGTCCTCTGTCCCTCGGGGGTCTCGCGGCAGCCCTCCGTACAGCCGTGACGTAATATTTAACTTCCTGGCTCCTGCGCAGGCGCTCTGACGGCTGTCGGCTTCGAAGTAGGCGGTAATACCCGATCGCCGTCGGGTCCGCTGTACTGCGCAGGCGCAAGTCTCCGGCGCCTGCGCAGTAGAGCGGACTCGACGGAGATCGGGTATTTCCGTCTATTTACGAGCCGAAAGCAGCCACAGCGCCCCCGCTGGAGCCAGCAAAGGTAAATATTGAAATTACAGTCGGGCCTGTCGCCGGCTGTTCAGAGGACTGCAGCGAGACCCTGTGGGACGGAGGACGGCGTAGGAAGCCTCATTAGGATCCGGAGGCTTCCCCCACCCGAGGTGAGTACCCCCCAGGGGATCTTTTTGAAGTTACAGAGTCTCTTTAAGGTTTATGTATGCAGTTTGAAAATGGCATGGAGCTTCATTTGCTATAGTGATCAGCAGGGTGTACCCCTTTAAAGATTTATGCATTTGAAACAGTGATTGTTTGAATAGGATGCATATGCAAATTAACATGGATGGAAACTAGCTGCCCCACGTGAACTATGCTCAGCATGCATTTGACTGAAAGGAAGTGGGGTTAACATGCATGGTGAATTAAAGTGAACCTTAAGTCAGAAAAAAAAAAATGAGTTTTACTCACCTGGGGCTTCTACCAGCCCCCTGCAGCAGTCCTGTGCCCTCGCAGCCACTCACTAATCCTCTGGTCCCCCGCTGCCAGCTAGTTTCGTTTTTGCCGACAGGCCCATAAGGACTTGCCACGCGTAGCTTTTTCCGCATTCCCGACTGTAATTAGCGCTATTGCGGGCCGCAACGTGTACAAAAATATGCGTTGCCGCATATCTATGCATTCGTAATGCGGCAAAGCGTATTTTTGTACCCGTTGCGGCCCACAATAGCGCTGATTACAGTCGAGAATGCGGAAAAAGCTAGAAGATTAGTGAATGGCTGCGAGGGCACAGGACTGCTGCAGGGAGCTGGTAGAAGCCCCAGGTGAGTAAAACTCATTTTTTTTTTCCTGGCTTAAGTGTCCCTTTAAACCTATTCCAAAGGAATACCCAGACTGGTGGCGGTATCTGATGGGAGGTACCACTGTCAGTGTAGTATAGAAGAAATGGGTAGCGTAATCCTGAGCCAATCATGGGCTGAGGGGAAGTGATGTCACAAACTAGGCAGCGACTTGTCTGGCCACTCGCTGCACGATATGCACACGCGTGGTGAGGTGGGGCTGGCATGCCGAGCTGCCAATGAAAGGACTGGAGGCAGTACATTTATCCCAGTGTGGCGTCCAGTCTCTGTGCCCCTGATGAGTCATGAGACCGTGACGAAATCGATCGGGCAGAGGCTGGACACACTGGGAATTGCGGAGACTACAAGAGAGGAGGACGCGCTATATTTACATCTATAGGAGAGTAAACTGATGCTGCTGGGCCCTGCATAGGCCACGGGGGAGATCCCGTATGAAAACTCTGTGTCTGAACTAAAGTCTACCTCATGTGAGTGCAATTTTTTAATAAAGATATTGTTTTTAAATGGAATTACGCTATATGAGGCTTGTTCTTTGAGGTAATGCAAAGCAAGATTGCCAAGCTTGAAGATTCGATGCTTCATTAACTAAAGTGGCAAAAGTCTGTACTAGGACCATGAGGCACCAAGGCTCCCTGGATGTGTGCATATTTGACCAGTCTAATAGTGGTCAGATTCATCTGGTGAGTCTGTTTTAATTTGGGTGATCCTGGTGGAGGAAAGAAAGAAAATTGGAACTGTCTATTTCATCATCCCTGTACCATGTATATGGGATAACTAAAAAATATTGATGGGACATTTACCAATCGATGGTGCACATACATACCTCCCAACATTTTGAGATGAGAAAGAGGGACACTTAAGCCACGCCCCTGCCACACACCTTATCACGCCCCCGTCACACCCCTAGTCACGCATACCATAAAGATTTCCTAAGAAAAATATGTGGTTTTATAATTCAAACCACACTGGTCCTTTCTATCCTTGCTCATTTTCCTTCATATTAACATTTTACAATTAGTAATATATCAATTTAAAGTATCTCCTGAGTATATGTAGCCAAGTGTATAGGTCTCCCCAGTATATGCAGCCAGGTGTATAGGTCTCCCCAGTATATGCAGCCAGGTGTATAGGTCTCCCCAGTATATGCAGCCAGGTGTATAGGTCTCCCCAGTATATGCAGCCAGGTGTATAGGTGTCCCCAGTATATGTAGCCAGGTGTGAAGGTGTCCCCAGTATATGTAGCCAGGTGTATAGGTGTCCCCAGTATATGCAGCCAGGTGTATAGGTCTCCCCAATATATGCAGCCAGGTGTATAGGTCTCCCCAGTATATGCAGCCAGGTGTATAGTCGTCCCCAGTATATGTAGCTAGGTGTATAGGTCTCCCCAGTATATGCAGCCAGGTGTATAGGTCTCCCCAGTATATGCAGCCAGGTGTATAGGTCTCCCCAGTTTATGTAGCTAGGTGTATAGGTCTCCCCAGTATATGCAGCCAGGTGTATAGGTCTCCCTAGTATATGTAGCTAGGTGTATAGGTGTCCCCAGTATATGCAGCCAGGTGTATAGGTGTCCCCAGTATATGCAGCCAGGTGTATAGGTCTCCCCAGTATATGCAGCCAGGTGTATAGGTCTCCCCAGTATATGCAGCCAGGTGTATAGGTGTCCCCAGTATATGTAGCCAGGTGTGAAGGTGTCCCCAGTATATGTAGCCAGGTGTATAGGTGTCCCCAGTATATGCAGCCAGGTGTATAGGTCTCCCCAGTATATGCAGCCAGGTGTATAGGTCTCCCCAGTATATGCAGCCAGGCGTATAGGTCTCCCCAGTATATGCAGCCAGGCGTATAGGTCTCCCCAGTATATGCAGCCAGGCGTATAGGTCTCCCCAGTATATGCAGCCAGGTGTATAGATGTCCCCAGTATATGTAGCCAGGTGTGAAGGTGTCCCCAGTATATGTAGCCAGGTGTATAGGTGTCCCCAGTATATGCAGCCAGGTGTATAGGTCTCCCCAGTATATGCAGCCAGGTGTATAGGTCTCCCCAGTATATGCAGCCAGGCGTATAGGTCTCCCCAGTATATGCAGCCAGGCGTATAGGTCTCCCCAGTATATGCAGCCAGGTGTATAGGTCTCCCCAGTATATGCAGCCAGGTGTATAGGTGTCCCCAGTATATGTAGCCAGGTGTGAAGGTGTCCCCAGTATATGTAGCCAGGTGTATAGGTGTCCCCAGTATATGCAGCCAGGTGTATAGGTGCCCCCAGGAAGGGAGGCAGCCAGTGAAAGGGAGCGGGTGGCAAAGTGGCGGAGAAGGGGGGGAAGTCACCCCCCCCCCCTTCCCTCACCTTGGGGCTCCCTTTCCTGGCTCTCCCTTCCGGATCAATGTGTCTCCTCCGATGGCGCAGCGGCAGAGTGATAGTGGGCAGGGAGGACTTACCGATGTCCTGCCAGCCGGCAGAGGGAGCTGTGATCTGTGCGCCGCTAGTCTGGTCTTGAGTAGACCAGACTTGCGGCGCACAGATCACAGCTCTCTCCGGTGGCTGCGTAATAGCGCTAAGTCCTCCCTGCCCGCTGTCAGCCGCTGCGCCATCGGAGAGAGACACATTAATCCGGAAGGGAGAGCCAGGAAAGGGAGCACCAAGGTGAGGGAAGGGGGAGGGGGGGGAGACTTCCCCCCTTCTCCACCACTTTGCCACCAGCTCCCTTTCACTGGCTGCCTCCCTTCCTGCGCAAACAGTCCACCCCTGCATCTGACTCCCCAGCCAACCGGGACACTGGGGGGTCATAGCGGGATAGCGGGAGAGCCCTCCCAAATCGTGTCAGTCCCGACGAAAACGGGACGGCTGGGGACTATGCACATAAGATATCTTATGTGAACTTGTGGTTTATGTGTATGCATATCAACTTTTGTTTTGCGCTTCAACACATTTGTACCGTATATTTTTGAAAGGCTGCCAGGCCTGGTTATAGCGCATTACTGACAAGAGTGCATAGGGGTTGTTGCGCTTTGATATAAGAAATATATAGAAAGTAGTATTTGTTCCTGAGCCCTTGCTCTGTTTTTAGTGTGATTGCAAAGTCCAATTGAATGGGGCTAAATAGCATTTCACCAAAAATGCAGCATGCAGTGCATTTACTGATCGCAGAGAATCAGATTGGACTAGTGTAATGTGTAATGGTTTACATTACTGCACCAGTGTCCTTCTGATCGACAAACTACCTGTGTTTCGATAGTCGGATCAAAACACATTTAAGTAGATACTTTGCATATCAATAAGGTAATGGGAAATGTTCATTGAGCCCAAAAGATAAAAACAAAAAAAATTGAAAAGTAATTACCATGACTTTTTTACAATGATAATTTGGGCCCATTATAGGTGTTTTTTCTTCTGCATTGTCAGGTATCACTGCAGGTCTAAACTAGATGAAAGTGGATATCTTTTAAAATGTATACAGCGGCCTCTTCTATTTAACACCAGCCGCCATTTTGTTTTTATCATAATAGGAATCAGGAGAGACCTCTGGTCGATGAGGGTGGGAGGGCTCACATTACTCTATTCTGACTGCTGATACTGGTCTTTGGTTGCAGTGGATGCCCCAGGCATGTGTGGGTTGGGGTGAAAACACAGTCTGAAATTTGAAACAGCATTTTCAGACAGGTTTTCTAGCGCTGTTTTTCTGGACAGAATAGTGGTCTGTGTTTTGCTACGTTAAAGTCACAAAATGAAATATCCCGAGTGGCGATCATTTACTATCTACTTCATTCAGTTAAGCAGAAAATTTAATTGCAGTTTCAGAGTAATTACAATACATCAATTCCCTAGATTTGAAATTCTGATTGCCAGGAATCAAATCATATTGTTATGGTGCCCATACATGGTACAATTTTTTTCATCCATTCTTGCCATTTCTATGTGATATAAGGGAACTGCCTAAATTATCCTTTCAGTATATTCACTTAATTTACCCTTATACTACATAGAAATGGTAAGATTGGAAGAAAAAAAATTGCACTATGTATGGGCACCATTATGTTTATAAATTTCGAACAGTGTGGCGATCAGGATTGCAAAAGTGGAAAGCTAAAACAAAGATAATCTTTCTTGCTCTATTTTTTTGTAAATACAGTAGGCCCTTTAGGGCCCTTCCTCACTGAAAATCAGGTATTTTCAGGCATGCATTTAACCATGGTCTGTGGATGTGATAAGTGGGCATGATTGCGTTTTCTAAAATGAACAAGAAACAGAAGTTCCCTAAAAAACCGCACCACTCAGATAATATCTATCAATATACTCACATCTTTATTAAAAAAAAAAACAACATATATAAAACACTTATAAACAATGAACGGTAGCCATGCTGGATATAAAGCCAATCGATTGATTTGATTGGCTTTATATCCAGCATGGCTACCGTTCATTGTTTTTAAGTGTTTTATATATGTTTTTTTTGAATAAAGATGTGAGTATATTGATAGATATTATCAGAGTGGTGCGTTTTTTTAGGGAACTTCTGTTTCTTGTTCATTTTTGATTGCTTCATTGTTCCTTTCTGCACACTCTAATATTGTTATACGTAATTCTTTGAATTTGTGAGTGATGGTGCTTGCCCGCTTGTGTGTGTTGGTCAATGATTGCGTTTTCTGACGTGGGGAAATAAAAAAAAAAAACCAGTGGAAAGTTTTTTTTTATATTGCTTAGAACATTTCATAGCACTGCATTTGCATGTGCTCCCATTCATTTAACATGAACAGGCAAACTGCAAAAACGTAATCGTAAAAATGGAACGAAGTACATGCAGTGTGGAAGTGGCGTTTTTAGCTCCTCCGTGTTGCTCATTTAGATAGCTTTTAACTATGACTGATTTATGTGATTTTCAAATAGGTTTAATGGGGAGGTATACTTTTTTTCGGGGGGGGGGGTGAGAGGGCAGGAGAATACGAAGCACTGAAGAGAACAGAGAATTGTCCCGGACAGCATCTTTTGTAAGCTCTGCTAAGATCACATAATACTGAAGTGGCGTAACAAACAAACACTTATTTTTCCTAAAACATGCGATGCTTACCTTATACGGGCGGAGAAGTGACAAATGGATGGCAATCTGTTTACACTGTAAGCTTTGCTCTAAGCATTTAATATTTACTCCCATTAGATAAGACCTCTAAATTGAAAATGGGCACTCTCTTACTTATCTGAATGTTAGTCCCACCTTAGCTGTAGGAAGCAACTCCGCTTTCCATGATAGATCTTCAATTTTCAAACTAAAATTAAAATAAATTAAATTTGATGATATAAAAACCTGAACAAAAAATATAATAAGTAGACAAAGGTGAACATCACTGCCGGAGAGGGAAAATGCTTTGAGTGGTCTGCATTTGTACATGATCTGTCTGAAAGTAAAATGCCTGATCCAATTCACATTTCTTCTAAGTGCTATTTTCATATCTTATCAATAAAATGCCTTTGAAGCCACCAGCAAACAAGAAAATTCTCTGAATAATTTTTTTTATTGTTTTTTCAATTGCTGAGTGCTGAAAAGTTCTTCTAAATAGAAGATGATATAGTCATCTTCTAGGAGAAAACTTAGGAGAAAAAGTGAATTGGATTGAGCCCAATATCTCAACTTTTTACCAAACAAATCTGCAGATTACTGCTTGCCTATCTGGTAGTAAGGCTGTACAGCATACAGCAAGTACAGCAAGGCAGGCTACTCTCACAAACCAGTGAGTCCTTAAAACTGGGTGGAATTTCTGGTACTGTAATCTTAAAGTTTGTGCAAATATTGAGGCCAGCTAGATGTCAAGTGGGGCGAGAGATAGCAGTTAAGTCAATTTCAGATCCTGAAACTATGGAGGCTCACAGATATTCCTTAGAGCTCGGTTTGTGACAGCAGTCAGAATTGCTGCGATAGTAGGGATGCCTTATATGCAGTCTTAGGCCTCGTTCATCCTATAAACGCTACAATGCGCATTTCAACAACGTGTATGGTGTGCAATCAATACGAACATCAGAAGCGCATAGAGTGCACTGCCTTATGTTCAGACTACATGCACTATCGCAGTGCTGCATGCATTTTTGGCGCAGCGCTGATTCATTCACTGTAATTAATGGAATCAGCAGCACCACAGACGGCGTGCAATCACGTGCGTTGTGATCGAAAGGCCATTGGACAATGTGAATGAGGTCTTACAAGTAGAAAGTGAAAAAGTGACACACTAAAGGTACACTATATAAAGTGCCTGGAAGCAGCTGTTCCTGTGAACTTTTAGATGCCTTTCAAGCTATTTTGCATGTGCTCTAAATATGTGCAAATCTGTAAACAACTGTGTTGCTATACAGTTCCACAACAACATGAAAACTGCTTCTGAAAATGTCACAAACAAGGGAACTAACTGGTGTTTTTGCAGCCAAGTTGCATGTAAGAGGATAAATGAACTTGTACACACTGATCGCTTCCGTGTTTTATAGCATATCAATTATAATAAATAATATCAAATGCAAAATAACTTACCATTTAACTGACTTCTTTTCACAGCCAAAAATCCAACTGTGAGTGTACTGTAAGATGTAAAAAAAAATTATGTATTATATTTTTGTAGTATATTTCTTCTGTTTCTCCTTCGGGCTTTCTATTTAATTTGTTAGAGGCCACCTTTGCTTACGTCCACAAAAATCTCAATCCCTGTGACAATGTAAATCAAATAAAATCTAAACCCCACAATAGTATTTGCAATCTACAGAAGTGGTCCCGGCCCTGAACATCCAGCTCTCCCTGGACTGTTCAACAGGCACTCCTTGGCTACATTAGAGAAAATGCCCCAGGAACTAAAAACAGAGAAAACCATTTACCTTTTTCACTTCATATACTCAAATCGGGTTCAAGGGAAAGTATAAAAATAAAATTGTTCATGAACTAGATTAGTTATTTGAAGTAAAAACAGTAAATATGAATTTATCTTTCTTTACAGCAGCAGGTCCCGGAAGGTGTTCCTTTAGTACAATATCATGCAGAGTTTTCAAAGTGGACAAACTGGGCTGTGAAATGACTATTCCTTAGACGGTGAATTACAGGTAGATGTATTACAGTTTAGATTATTTTTCCAAAATCTGGAAAGGTAAGTAGGAGGAAGTGATAATGTATATATAATATGTATCAGAAGCCAATTTACATCTGTATTGCAGTTAGTTTGTGTACTTGGGTTCAGGATAAGAAATGCATAACACATAAAAAACATATAATGATAGGAAAACTGTTCCTTAGTACGTTTGAGGAAAAAAAAACCATCCCTCCCCCCAAAAAAACCAATCAAGTTCAACTACATATCCCAGTTGATCTAGAGGTAGGCAACTCTCCCCCCCCCCTCCCCCCTTGGCCAATAAGCTGTAAAAATTGGGTTAGTACTAGCAGTAATTGCCAAGTAAATATAGTCGGAGATGTCGTTCAATGCAAGGAAAGCATCCAAGCCCTCTTTAATATGTTTATTTTTATTTTTTTGTCTTTCATCATTTATGTTTGATTAGGACTTTGCTCGCAAGTTTAACAAAATGTCCTGCTGGATCCACTGTGGCTATTTTCTCTATGCTACACTATGCTGAATCTACTGTATACACGTACGTTCACAAATAAAATAGATGAAACTATATAAATTTAGATTTTTGTTTTTCCCTTAAAAAAATGTGGTTCAATCCATGAACTATTAACCTCTTGAAGAAACCCCCCTAGTGACCAGGACATTTTTTTTTAACTAACAGGGCCACTGCAGCTTTAAGGCCTCACTGCAGGGCCATACAACTCAGCACACAAGTGATTCCCCCACCCCTTTTCTGCCCACCAACAGAGCTCTCTGTTGGTGGGCTCTGATCCCCACTGGAATGTTTGTTTATTTTTTTTACAAATATTTATGTCTTATTATTAAATATATTTTGCTTTTTTTTTTTTTTTTTTTTAATTTTTTTTTTTACAACCTTCCCACCCCCCACCAGCCAATCAGCGTGATCAGCTGTCATAGGCCGAAGCCTATGACAGCGGATCGCTTCCCTGTCACCACGGGGGACAGCCGTGTCACACAGCTGTCCCCAGTACAGAACTGCCGTGGATCACAGCGCTGTACATAGTAAATAGACGGTGTCTAACAGTCTCCTAGCGGCGATCGCCGGTGGGAGACTGATGGCGGAGCTCCGTCATTCATGCTGAGATGCACACGCATCGGCACGCAATCTCCTGCAATCCCCGCCCCTAACAGTTAATGCCAATTGGCGTGGAGTGGACCTGGGGCTGCCGCTCTGCTCACACCAATCGGCATGGAGCAGTCGTTAAGCAGTTAATAAGCGAGAGAAAAAACTACTTTCATGGTCTACTAGCTGTCAGTTCTCTGAAGATTAAGAATATACTACATTTTGTCTCATTATGGATATGGAGTACAGTACTTACCAAGAAAGTGCTGCGGCAATGAAAATGACTGTATCTATGTCTTTTATCTTGAAGAGGAAATTCAAAGTATGTTTCATTGCACACCTGAAGAAATAGGTACACTAGGGTTATAAAAACAGTGTACCTTTTCTATGTTTATCACGCTATTACAAAGTTTTCAAAATGCAGAAATGTCACCCAACCATTGTATACCTATAGTATTATTAATGTTTTAAATATCTATTAGAAACAAATGTTGATTTAACATAAATCTAATTGATGTGGGAAGTTAAATTACTCAGCAATTATACAAAACAGATTATTTGTCTGCAGTTCACAGTGACATGACCCAAAGTCATCTGAATGAGGATTTCACAGAGCTTACTATGCACCACTGCAGCCAGAGACCACAGCAAAGCACAGACCCACCGCAGTGCGCAGCCACCGTTCCTGGATATCTATGTTACATCTGCTGCTTCATGGTTCTGGTAACTTTAGTGTACTTTAAGTATACAGGTAGTACCCGACTTATGAACGCCCGACTCACGAATGGCATGGATTCTATGTTTCCATGGGAAGTAAAAAAAAATGTATTTTCAAATTGGACTTGTTTTTGAGAAAATCGATTTTAAAAGGTTCAAAGAAAAAATGGCTTTTAAACTTGTATAAGCAGGTACTGAGGGCAGAGGGGGACACTGGAGGCACAGGGGGGCACAGAGGAAGTACAGGGGACAGAGATGGCACAATGTTGCAACTTAGGAACAGATTCAGGTTAAGAATGAACCTACAGTCCCTATCACGTTAGTTAACTGGGGACTACCTGTACTCAGGGGTCTAGTCCTGGGAAAAGAAGTGAGTGGACTCACTCGGAGAATTCCTGCGGGGCGCCAAAAAATGGGTGTGGTCAAGCACACAGTGGGCGTGGTCATGGGTGGGGCCAAATATACATGACCTTAGCAGTGATGTAAAAGGTCTGCCGAGGAAGTTTGAGCTCTGCCGTAGTGTATCCCCCAAAAATAGATGTAATCTGACAGCATTTCACCAAAAAGACACATAATCTGGTAGAAGTTCCTCCAAAATACAGATAATATGGAAGTGGTTCCCCCAAAATAGACAATGTGGCAGCAGCAGTTCCACCAACATACACATAATTTGGAAGCAGTTCCCCAAAATACGCGAAACCTGGCAGCGGATCACCCGAAATACACGTAACACCCAAAGGACATATAATCTGGCAGTAGTGGTCCCCCAAACATACACAATCTGGCAGCAGTTCCCCAAAATACACGTAATCTGGCAGCAGCCATTACCCTAACATACACATAATTTGGCAGCTGTTCCCCAAAATACATAACAGCGGTTCCACAAAAATGCAGATAATCTGACAGCAGTTCCCCCAAAATAGGTACCCCCAGGTAGCCAGGTCTATAGGTGTCCCCAGTATAAGTAGCCATGAGTATAGTAGTCCCCAGTATATGTAGCCAGAGGTATAGTTGCCTAGTATATGTAGCCAGGGGTATATGTGCCCAGTATATGTAGCCAGTGGGATATGTCCCCAGTATATGTAGTCAGGGGTATATGTGCCCAGTATATATAGCCAGGGGTATATGTGCCCAGTATATGTAGCCAGGGGTATATATGCCCAGTATATGTAGGCAGGGGTATATGTGCCCAGTATATGTCGCCAGGGGTATATATGCCCAGTATATGTTGCCAGGGGTATATATGGCCAGTATATGTAGCCAGGGGTATATATGCCCAGTATATGTAGGCAGGGGTATATGTGCCCAGTATATGTAGCCAGGGGTATATATGCCCAGTATATGTAGGCAGGGGTATATGTCCCCAGTATATGTAGGCAGGTGTATATGTCCCCAGTATATGTAGGCAGGGGTATATGTCCCCAGTATATGTAGGCAGGTGTATATGTCCCCAGTATATGTAGGCAGGTGTATATGTCCCAAGTATATGTAGGCAGGGGTATATGTGCCCAGGTAGCCAGGTGTGCCCCCACCCGGAGGGAGCAGAGCAGAGAAGGCGAGCTATGGGGACAGTGGGGATGGGCGGACATCTCCCCCCCCATCCCTCACCTTTGTGCTCCCCTTCCTGCCTCTCCCCTCCAGCGTTGTTAAGTGTCGGGCCCGGCGGCGAAAGTGGGCGGAGACTTACCTTGTTCCAGCCGCAAGGGACGCTCCGCTCTGTGTGCGGCTAGTCTGGTCTTCTAGCCGCACACAGAGCGGAGCGTCCCTTGCGGCTGGAAGAAGGCGGAAAGTCTCCGCCCACTTTCGCCGCCGGGCCCGACACTTAACAACGCTGGAGGGGAGAGGCAGGAAGGGGAGCACAAAGGTGAGGGATGGGGGGGGGGGGGGGAGATGTCCGCCCATCCCCACTGTCCCCATAGCTCGCCTTCTCTGCTCTGCTCCCCTCCACACAAGCCAGGGTGAACGGCGTTCACTCTGAAGAAAAAGTGGGTGAACGCCGTTCACCCGCGTCCACGCAGGACTCGACCCCTGCCTGTACTTGACTATCAACCTGTTCCCATTTACTGAAGATTGTAGAACCATATACAGGATATATACCAAATATAGGAACCATCCTGATAGCTGAAAGGCTAGATTCACAGTGGTCAGTTGCATAACGCACACATTACAATAGGTGTGAACTGCAATGAAAACTGGCCATAGACTTTAATACAAAGCCTGCATGCAGCAAGAGTAGGAATAACGCGATCAGTTACAATGCTGTACTGGGAATAGCCCCATAGAATTGTATCGGCAGTGAGTCGACATGCAGAATTATTCTGCAATGCAACTGACTACTGTGAACTGGGCCACAATCTCACAAATGTTACCTCTGCATTAAGTGTTATGCCCCCTTTCTTTATCTGTTGTCAAGAGTTGTTATACTGTTCATGTACTTTACTCCTAATCCCAACACTAAAAAACACTGCTCACAAGCCAAGAAATATAAGACCACATGGCTGCACATAGAAATTGCATTGTCACCATCCCTTACTTAAATCAACAAGCATTTAGGACATTCAGAAAAGCAATAAGACATCACAGTGAAACTTACCCCAGTAGCTAAGTATTTCCAGCTTGTTGTTACTATAGGAAGCCAGGTTGATGATTCTAGAAGTAAACCACACACAAAATAAACACGTTTTGAATTAAAATGTAGCCGACATATTTCTATCCACCTAGTAGTGGTCTTCTGTTATAATGCAAACAGTATAAAACACAGATTATATAGTTATAATCAGCTTAAAGAGGAACTTTACCCCCAAAAAATTGTGGGGAAAAAAAAATCAATACATTGCAAAGTGATAAATTAAAAAACAGAAGAGAGATCAAGAAATGATTGATATTTGCCACGCATAGTGTTCATGTTGTCTGATCTACAACGAGCCTGCTAGCAATCATCTTCACTCCTGGCAGACAAGACAAAAACTGGACAGCACCAACAGCCGTGTGTGTGTGCTTCATGTTTGTACTTTGACTTTTTTCCTTCTCTTTTTCTGCCTAGGGGTGTGGGGGGACATTGGCTGGCTGATGTTCAACATACAAATGGAGACGAGATGCTTCATTGTTATGATGCAGAATGGTGTACTTCGGAAACTATGTTCACTGATGGATATAGTAAAGTTCCTGGGGTTCACAATGGACCATAATGGTAGGATTGGGGGATTGTGAGAAAAACGCGGAAAAGCCGCCGCGTGTACTCAGAACAAGGCGGCTGATTCCGCGTCCAACACGGCGGTTGGCATGCGTAGGCCTACACCTAGTAGTATGGCCGAACGCGGAGAAACCGCCGCATGCCTTGATAGCAGTGCGGCGGGTGCTTTACATCACATGTCTGGTGTGGCTGGGACTGATAGTCCACACAGGTTCAGAAGGACGCGCGCGCTGAGAGGCAGAGCTTATATGACAGCCAGAAGGGAGTCAGCTGACCAAGCCGGTCAGCTGACGGCAGTACCGCTTCCCATTGGTCCAGCACTTAGGGGAGGCGCTGGAGAGCGCTTTGCTATATATACTGGGTGCTGGTCATTCTCTGGTTGTCTGTCATTGCGATCACTACGTGGTAGCACTCAGACCTGTTTGTCAGTATCTGTGTTATTCTCTAGACTAGTTCCAGGGTGTTGATGACTACGGAGCTCACACCCAAGACTAGGAATACTGTGTATTATCTGTGTTACACTTCAGACTAGTTCCAGGGTGTCGATGACTACGGAGCTAACACCCAAGACTAGGAATTAGCCTTACCATCCTGTTATACTTCAGACTAGTTCCAGGGTGTTGATGATCAAGGAGCTCACACCTATAGACTAGACACTGTTGATTATTTGTTATGACCTTCTGCTTTCCTGACCACTCTTCTGATCTCTGATTTGGTACTTCGCTATATCTGATACTCCGTTGCCAAACCTTGCTTGCCTTAGGACTTTGTATTGTCTCTTCCTCTGTATCTTACCTGTCTGTCTGTTGCCGACCTGGCTTGTCCGACCTCGAGAACTATCTCCTCTGTTTAGAGATAGTTCACAGATCTGTCAGTGACACTCCAACATTGGTGTCACTCACACTCTGGTCCTTCCCACTCTCAGTCTGACTCCTCCCCCTGGGGAGCCTCAGATCTTTGGAAGGAGCTTGTTCTTGGGCAGTATCTCTTACTGCCTTGCACCCTCGTTACGGGTGCTCTCCTCAAAGTATTACTGTTGCACCAAACACTCATATTACTCAGGTGTCCAGAGGTTAGAGATATATCTGATTATCGGTGATACTGCAGATCATCAATAATTGGGTATATATCTGTATTCTCGGTGATACTGCAGATCACCGATGGTCAGATTCTCTCTGTGTTACACCGATCGTTACAGGGATATTTCTTTTTAGTCATGATTATTTTAAGCTGAAATTATATATGCTATGGTCCAATATCTGTATCACTGGAATTTCTGATTTCACTGTCGGTTCTTTCCTGCTGTGATGGTTTTGCTTATTATACTTGTCTCAATAAAAATATATTGTTCAGAAAACAAAAAAAAGAGAGACATAGTAAATGGAATGTAAAAGAAAGTAGTTGAAGAACTTGGGTCACAAGCTACAGCAATCACAATAAGTGACTTATTTTTTTTTATTTTTTATACCACATACTGGATTGTCAATTTGCCTACAGAAAAATTACATACCTGAAATGCTTAAAACAGTTTCATATGAGTCTTCATACAGCTTTGCTGGATGTCTGATAAAGTGATGTTTTAAAACAGACAATCGTTTTTCAGGATCATCTGTGATCTAAGCCAAAAAAAAAAAAAAAAAGATGTAATTTGTGAAAAAGACAAACAGATTATTAATGTAGTTTAGAGATCTGCTTCATTTTCAAACATCTGCTTTAAAAAAAAGTAAGCTGTATATGAAGTGGAGGGGTTGCTTTATATATAGTAGATGTTCCACATGGAAGAGGGTTGCATATGGAAAGGAAGCTGGGATGCTGTTCGTTCATAGAAGGAGGAGTGGTTGCTGTACATATGTAAAAAAAAAATGGGAGATCCAAAAAGAAAATCAGTCTAAGGCCTCTTGCACACTGCAAGTGATTCCGATTCAGATTCCGCTTTTTAATCAGTTTTTACATCCGATTCAGATTCCGATTTGCAGTGTGCAGGGAGCAAACTGCAAATCGGAATCGGATGTAAAAACCGATTAAAAAGCGGAATCTGAATCGAAATCACTTGCAGTGTGTAAGAGGCCTTAAGGTGCTCATACATGGTACAATTTTTCTTTCCTTTTTTTTTGGATTAGATAATTTAGTTTATATTCTATCTAACGGAATAATCAAAGATTTTTCCAACATATCTGATTGAATTTTTATAGAAAAAAAACGGGATAATAGTTCGCTTTTCTTGATTAAAAGAAAAAGATTCTTTTCAACTTTCATTCGATTCTATAGTTTTAGTAAAAAAAAAAACAAAAAAAAAAACGGGAAAATCGTTTTATTGTACCATGTATGGGTACTATAATGGTGCCCATACACAGTACAATAAAAACATTCGATTTTCCTGTTTATTCATCCTAAATGATCAAATCGAATGAAAGTCAAAAATAGTATTTTTTTCTGATCAAGAAAAACAAACAATTATCCCATTTTTTCAATAAAAATCCGATCAGACATGTTGGAAAAATCTTTATATTCAATCTAACGGAATAATCACACAAAATTATCTAATTGGAAAAAAATTGTACCATGTATGGGCACCACAAGGGGACCAAGAAGTATAAATCTGGGTTAGCCAACTGAAGTCATAAGTATTAACCGCTTTATTCAAATTCCAGAAAATGTTTTGGTTAGAATTAAATTGCAATATGAATTTTGGTACTTCAACCTGTTACACACTGTAGAGATGGGTTCAGGACAAGATTACTGAAACCCTTGAATTAAAAAAGGAACCATTTATAAAGGGTATATTTTAACCACATAATGGATTGACTATTTGCCTACAGAAAAATTACATACCTGAAATTTTAATAATTATTTATTAAAAACATAAAAAATAATTTAAAATATGGTTAAGGCCCTAATGTATTACAACTATTTATGTGCAAACTAAATAATCAATTCAGTAAAGCTATAGCTTATAAGTAATCTCTGTGTCGTATCAGTTTGATGCGTAATCACTCCGTTACAACAGCAATATTCATGAATCAATAGTGCTACATGTCAACAGATTCACTATTACACTCTGTCCAATTTATGTTTATTTATGTCCAGTTATGCAACTTCCATACACACACACGTCTTAGATAACGAGGACTCCAATATTCCCAGCAAGGGTAAAGAGAGATCCTGAAAACAGGGACAGAAAACATTTCAGGCTATTAGGCTTTACAGAAAAATCAGAATGATAAAAGTGGAATCTTGCGTTTTGAACTGGATAACAACAACCTAACCTCATGAACACTTGTCAAATGAGTTCATTTTAGAGAACCACCATCTGGGTCAAACCCACACTCAACTATCACTGTTCAATGACAGAGACAAACAGATATTTCTAAGATGTTTCTGTCCTCAAATAGAAACCGTACATCAATTTTTGTAGACTTTTCTGCAAACTTGCAGAATTAACAGGTATCATTAATTCCAAAATTGTGAAACAGAAACTCAGACTTAAAAAGTGTACCAGAGATCAACACATCTAAAGAATCGATACTTACCCGGGGCTTCCACCAGCCCCATATGCACGTGCAAGTCCCTTACCATCCTCCCACAGTCTGCCATACAGCTGCGATCATCCCTGGTATCAGGCTTAGTCGGGTCCGTTCTGGGTCTTATGCACATGCGCGGACCTCCCGCCCATGTGCAGTAGACCCGGACTGACCCAACTGAGCCAGTTACTAAGGCTGATCATGGCTGAACAGCAGATCGCGGGAGGACAGCAAAAGACTCACACATGCTTATGGGGATGGGGGAAGCCTCGAGTAAGTATCTATTCTTTAGATGTGTTGATCTCTGGTACACTTTAAGCATAAAATACATTAATATGCAGCCTGCTACTGTAAAGTGAAAGTCAAGTATAGGGGAAAAACCTTCTTCAACACACCTCAAGAAGGTCTTGGTTTTAAATGGTAGGGAGAGCAAGGAAACGTCCACCTTATCAAATTAATTACTATTATGATCCGGAGAGACTGAACTTTTGCAAATACTTTCAATTTACCCGTGTCATATCAAATCACTTTTGGTGATTACCATCTATCTAGTTTCCCTGGCAAGAGTTAACTGGAGTGTGCTGCCAGTACCTTCACCAATACTTAGTCTGACCTCTCTGCAGTGACCTGCTCACCTTGGGTGGCCCTACTCGATATAACTCATAACTTCATTGAGCTGCACAAATCCCTTCACCACGGCAAGTTAATGTTCCACAAGGAGTTTATATTCTGGTTGCTTCTATTCACCTGGTTTTCTTGGCAAAAGTTAACTGGAGTGGTCTGCTAGTACCTTCTTCAACAGATTGTACTGAAAAGCTTGCATGGGGATGCTGTTAGAGTTTTGCTGGCTTTGGTAAGGTCAGTTTACATTCCAATCCCAAAAAAGGGCAATGCCAAAGAGTGTTCAAATTATCAAACAATTGCACTCATATAGCATTCTAGCAAGGTAATACTCAAAATTCTAAAAGTTAGACTGTAGCAATATATGGAGTGAGAACTGCCAGATGTGCAAGCTAGTTTCAGAAAAAGCACAAATGGCCATATTATCAACATTCGATGGATAATACAGAAAGCATAGGAATTACAGAAGAATGTCTACTTTTACTTTGACTATTCAAACGATTTTGACTGTGCAGATCATGATAGACTGCAGCAGATTCTCATGGAAATAGGGATACCAGGCCATCTGATTTGCCTTTTGAGGAATCTATATGCAAACAAAAAAGCAACAGTTAGAATAGAGTATGGAATAACTGACTGGTATACAAAGGAGTGCGACAAGTTTGCATATTGTCTTATTTGTTTAACCACTTGCCGACCGCCTACTTCATATTGGCGGCGGCAAAGTGGCAGCCCCAGGACCACGTAACGCAGATTGGCGTCAGGTCCTGGGGCACTCTCTGGCCGGGGATCGCGCGCTGGGATGCGCGCGCATCCACCGGCAATAGGCTCCGCCCACCCGCGACGTCAACCCGCCGGCCAATCGGAAGCGCCGGCGGGTTGTTAACCCCGCGATCGCCGCTACAAAGTGTATAATACACTTTGTAATGTATACAAAGTGTATTATACAGGCTGCCTCCTGCCCTGGTGGTCCCAGTGTCCGAGGGACCACCAGGGCAGGCTGCAGCCACCCTAGTCTGCACCCAAACACACTGATCTGCCCCCCCCTGCCCCCTGATCGCCCACAGTACCCCTCAGACCCCCCCCTGCCCACCCCCCAGACCACCATTTGCACACAATCACCCCCCTAATCACCCATCAATCACTCCCTGTCACTATCTGTCAACGCTATTTTTTTTTTTTAGTCCCTAAACTGCCCCCTGCTCCCTCCTGATCACCCCCCCACCCCTCAGATTCTCCCCAGACCCCCCCAGACCCTCCCCCCCCCTGCGTACTGTATGCATCTATCCCCCCTGATCAACTGTCAATCACCTGTCAATCACCTGTCAATCACCTGTCAATCACCCGTCAATCACCCCCTGTCACTGCCACCCATCAATCAGCCCCTAACCTGCCCCTTGCGGGCAATCTGATCACCCACCCACACCAATAGATCGCCCGCAGATCCGACATCAGATCACCTCCCAAATCCATCGTTTACATCTATTCTCTCCTCTAAACACCCACTAATTACCCATCAATCACCCCCTACCACCACCTGTCACTGTTACCCATCAGATTAGACCCTAATCTGCCCCTTGCGGGCACCCAATCACCCGCCCACACGCTCAGATTGCCCTCAGACCCCCCCCTTATCAATTCGCCAGTGCAATATTTACATCTGTTATTCCCTGTAATAACCCACTGATCACCTGTCAATCACCCATCAATCACCCCCTGTCACTGCCACCCATCAATCACCCCCTGTCACTGCCACCCATCAATCAGCCCCTAACCTGCCCCTTGCGGGCAATCTGATCACCCACCCACACCAATAGATCGCCCGCAGATCCGACATCAGATCACCTCCCAAGTGCAGTGTTTACATCTCTTCTCTCCTCTAAACACCCACTAATTACCCATCAATCACCCCCTATCACCACCTGTCACTGTTACCCATCAGATTAGACCCTAATCTGCCCCTTGCGGGCACCCAATCACCCGCCCACAACTCAGAACGCCCTCAGACCCCAGCCCTGATCACCTCGCTAGTGCATTGCTTGCATCTATTTCCCCCCTCTAATCACACCTTGAGACACCCATAAATCACCTCCTGTCACCCCCTAGCACACCTACCCATCAGATCAGGCCCTAATTTGCCCCGTGTGGGCTCCTGATCACTCGGCCAAACCCTCAGATCCCCCTCAGACCCCCTTCCGATCACCTCCCCAGTGCATTGATTGCATCTATTTTCCCCTCTAACCACCCCCTGAGACACCCATCAATCACCTCCTGTCACCCCCCTAGCACTCCTATCCATCAGATCAGGCCCAATACATCCTGTCATCTAAGAGGCCACCCTGCTTATGACCGTTTCCACAAAATTTGCCCTCTCATAGACCACCTGTCATCAAAATTTGCAGATGCTTATACCCCTGAACAGTCATTTTGAGAAATTTGGTTTCCAGACTACTCACAGTTTTGGGCCCGTAAAATGCCAGGGCAGTATAGGAACCCCACAAGTGACCCCATTTTAGAAAGAAGACACCCCAAGGTATTCTGTTAGGTGTATGATGAGTTCATAGAAGATTTTATTTTTTGTCAAAAGTTAGCGGAAATTGGAAGACATATTTCTCCCACCTAGCATCTGTATGTGTAAAAATACACCCCAAAACACATTATACTACTTCTCCTGAGTACGGCGGTACCACATGTGTGGCACTTTCTTGCACCCTAAGTGCGCTAAGGGGCCCAAAGTCCAATGAGTACCTTTAGGATTTCACAGGTCATTTTGCGACATTTGGTTTCAAGACTACTCCTCACGGTTTAGGGCCCCTAAAATGCCAGGGCAGTATAGGAACCCCACAAATGACCCCATTCTAGAAAGAAGACACCCCAAGGTATTCCGTTAGGAGTATGGTGAGTTCATAGAAGATTTTATTTTTGTCACAAGTTAGCAGAAAATGACACTTTGTGAAAAAAAACAATTAAAATCAATTTCCGCTAACTTGTGACAAAAAAAAAAAATCTTCTATGAACTCACCATCCTCCTAATGGAATACCTTGGGGTGTCTTCCTTCTAAAATGGGGTAATTTGTGGGATTCCTATACTGTCCTGGCATTTTAGGGGCCCTAAACCGTGAGGAGCAGTCTTGAAACGAAATTTCTCAAAATGACCTGTGAAATCCTAAAGGTACTCATTGGACTTTGGGCCCCTTAGCGCAGTTAGGGTGCAAAAAAGTGCCACACATGTGGTATCGCCGTACTCAGGAGAAGTAGTATAATGTGTTTTGGGGTGTATTTTTCCACATACCCATGCTGAGTGGGAGAAATATCTCTATAAATTGACAATTGTGTGTTAAAAAAAAGAAAACAATTGTCATTTACGGAGATATTTCTCCCACCCAGCATGGGTATGTGTAAAAATACACCCCAAAACACATTATACTACTTCTCCTGAGTACGGCAATACCACATGTGTGGCACTTTTTTGCAGCCTAACTGCGCTAAGGGGCCCAAAGTCCAATGAGCATCTTTAGGCTTTACAGGGGTGCTTACAATTAGGCACCCCCCAAAATGCCAGGACAGTGAACACACCCCACAAATGACCCCATTTTGGAAAGTAGACACTTCAAGGTATTCAGAGAGGAACATAGTGAGTCCGTGGCAGATTTCATTTTTTTTTGTCGCAAGTTAGAAGAAATGGAAACTTTTTTTTTTGTTTTTTTTTGTTACAAAGTGTCATTTTCCGCTAACTTGTGACAAAAAATAAAATCTTCTATGAACTCACCATGCCTCTCACTGAATACTTTGGGATGTCTTCTTTCCAAAATGGGGTCATTTGGGGGGTATTTGTACTATCCTGGAATTTTAGCCCCTCATGAAACCTGACAGGTGCGCAGAAAAGTCAGAGATGCTTGAAAATGGGAAAATTCACTTTTTGCACCATAGTTTGTAAACGCTATAACTTTTACCCAATCCAATAAATATACACTGAATGGGTTTTTTTTTATCAAAGACATGTAGCAGAATAACTTTCGCGCTCAAATGTATAGGAAATTTTACTTTATTTGAAAACTGTCAGCACAGAAAGTTAAAAAAGTCATTTTTTGACAAAATTCATGTCTTTTTTGATGAATATAATAAAAACTAAAACTCGCAGCAGCAATCAAATAGCACCGAAAGAAAGCTGTATTAGTGACAAGAAAAGGAGGTAGAATTCATTTAGGTGGTAGGTTGTATGACTGAGCAATAAACCGTGAAAGCTGCAGTGGTCCGAATGGAAAAAAAGGCTCTGGTCCTTAAGGGGTTTTATGACTGCAGTCCTTAAGTGGTTAAGTTACATGCCGAATATGTAATGCAGAAAGCCGGTTTGGATGAGTCACATGCTGGAAGTAAAATAACTGACAGGAATATTAACTATCTCTCTCTCTAATCTGAGATATGATGATCTTTTTACTCCTGTGGCTGAAACTAAGGGAGAAATGAAGAGCCTAGCCATGAATATCAAACTCACATGCAAAAAGCTAGTCTACTGCTTAACATCAAGAAAACTAAAGTCATGTCATCTGCACCAATGAACGATCTAGAAATAGATGGGGGGAAAGTAGAAGATTTCATCTTCCTTGTATCAGAATTTTTAAAGTACCACTGAACTGATTGGTACTAATGATATAATAACAGCGGTGTATAAAAAGTCCAATAGACAGCAACTCAGTTTATGCCCCCTTTCCCATGGCCACCCCTTCGTGCTCGCTCTAGGGCCTCCCAGCTTTCAGTGAACAGATTGAGCTGAGACACATGCACGACCATAGTGCATGTGGAAGCGCTGACCTAGAAGCAGTTCCAGGGTTGGTGCCAGTTTTCAAACAAAGGAGACAGAATTCTTCGATGGATAGTGAGAAACGCAAGGATGGGGGACTGAGAGAGGATGCCGAGAAGTAATCATTTGAAATATATGTTTACTACCTAGGGAGGGGGGGGGGGGGGGGGGGGAGTTGGTTCAGGAACACTTTATAGCTATGGTCTTTCCCAGTAGTAACATATTTTTGTGAAAGTTGGACTAGAAATAAGGTCATGCGTAGATAAGATTGTTTTAAATAGTGGGTGTGGAGAAATCTACTGAGAGTTCCTTGGACTGCTAGAAGATCTAACCAGTCAATACTTAAAGGGGTTCTGTGGGGGTTTGCTAAGGATAAAAACCGCCATTTTCCTGGGGCTTCCATCAGCCCCCTGTAGCAGTACTGTCCCAACGCTGTCCTCCTCCGATCCACCATTCCCCGCCGCCGGTCCCGGTCTAGGGCGGCACACCGTCCAACTGCAGCTGCACGGCCGTGCTCGCTCCCGCCCACGTCATCAGAAGCTTACTGCACAGGCGCAGTACAAGAAAACTTCGTATTATGCCTGCGCAGTAAGCTTCCGATGACGCGAATGGCAGCGCACATTATTCGGCTATGACAGACTGATGATGCCCGGTGCCAGTGGCGGGGAACGGCAGATCAGAGAAGGACGGCGTGGGACATTACTGCTACAGGGGGCTGATAGAAGCCCCAGGTAAGTGGCAGTTTTTAACCTTAGCAAACCCCCACAGAACTCCTTTAAATAAATGTTTACTAGAAAAGTTGACACTACTTTTAAAACTCACTTTGATCATATAATGAGAATACTGGGTTCTTTGGAGAAATCCTTGATGCTTGGAAAAATTAAAGGCAAAAGGAGAAGAGGAGAAAAGAGGCTAAGATGAATAGGTAGCATATGTGATGCTATAAGCGAGCCCTATGAAACAGCTAAAAGAAGTAGTGATTGACAGACACATCTGGAGTGCAAAAGTACATGTGGTCAAAAGAGTCTACTAAACAAATTAGAAGGAGTTTATTATATGCTAATATTTCTCTAAATAAGATTATATTTTAAAAAACTCAACCGAAGAAAGGGAAAAAAGTAAACACAAACCTGTCTTGTTTGTTCATCAATAAGGTCAAATAAAGCTCTTGAAGTAGCTAAAATTAGCTCTTTACACCTATGAAGCAAAGAAAGAGAATACACTTTTAAGTTACAAAACACTTTTGCAATGATTAGTAAGGTTGGGAAGGATAAAACAAAAAAACCCTGACCTAGTTTTAATAAAAGTTATTTGCAATTAAGTGACAATGATCTGCAAGCCTGGGCAATACCAGACTATAACTAGATTAACTGAAAGGTTAGTAAATAAGTTGTCGAGAGATTGCAGTTGTTGCTTGAACGCAAAACCCCGAAGATATTTTTTTCATTGCATCCATACTGTTACCTGTCCCCGGACCAGCTTGAGTCCTCGTGTCTCTCTGGCAGTTTCTTAACTTGCGCAAAGAGCTTCAGGTTCACTGCGACCACATGAAGTTGTTGCTTGGAAGATGCGAGCACTCCAGCTGGAGCGAGAACAGGTAGGATTTCCAGCAAGTTCCCACAGCACCCTCAACTTCGGAGGGGGGGGGGAGGAGTTTCTGACCACAGCGATTGCATTTGACCTTTTATTAATTCCAAAAATGGAAGGGGGGGCTTATTTGCAGATAACCTTATCCACCAGTATATATGGTAACTATAATCTGAATTGGCCAACATAAGAATGGGAAATCTGTCACTTAAAAGCACACAACTTTTAATAAAGCCAAGCTAATCTTGAAAAATACACCCTAATATTTGATTGCAAGGATTTGTCACCTATTAAGACAACTCATGAAGCAGTAACACTTTCCCTACTGCCCTGATAGGTTAGCCACAATATGTTAAAGTGAAATGTTTGTCTTTATTAAAAGAAAAAGCATGGAAGATTTAATACAATAGAGTCTCGGTTATCCAGCACTCACGGGGATTGGCTGATGCCTGATAAGTGTACTTTCTGGTTGCTTCAGACTCAGGGCTGGTGCACACCGAGCGGCTTTTTGGGCGTTTTCAGATCCGCTTGCGGCTGCGGATCTGCTTGGTCAATGTATCTCAATGGGGTGGTGCACACCAGAGCGGCAGGCGTTTTGCAGAAACGAAAAATGCCTGGGTGAGGCATTTTTTGGATTTCGGATGCGTTTCTGCCTCAATGTTAAGTATAGGAAAAACGCAAACCGCTCTGAAAAACGGCACTTCAGAGCGGTTTTGCAGGCGTTTTTGTTACAGAAGCTGTTCAGTAACAGCTTTACTGTAACAATATATGAAATCTACTATACTGAAAACCGCAGCAGCTATCCGCAAAACGCTAGCAAAACGCCTCATATAAATAAAAAAAAGCGTTTAAAAATCTGCTAGCATTTTGCGGATCTGCTAGCGGGTTTTGGTGTGCACCAGCCCTCAGTGTTAAAAATAGGCCATGCTAATACAGTACTATACTCCACTTTAAATACATACCATGAACTCTGTATTAAAATGTTAAAATACAGTAATTGAAAGTATATTAACCTTGGGAGAGCAGTGGAATCCAGTCTTTAAAGGAATACTATCAATGCCTAAGTGTTCTAAAATGACAATGTACAAATAATGTCTACGCAGCTGTGTAAACATTTTCCTACTTTTCATGTTTAATATCAGAGGCAAAAGCTTTAATTTATTGAGTGTAGGATTTAGCTATATTGGGACAAATCAATTGCAGAAGGGGTGCCTGTTTCAATGCACAGCCAGTGTTGCATATTAGACTACAGAATATTTTTCTCTGAAAGCAAAAACAGTATGAAAAGCTGTGACAATTCTAAAAGTTTTCTCTGCTCTCTTCAGACACTTCAGTCAGAAACACAGGACACAGAAGATGCAGCCGTTGGGAGCTTTCTCTCTGTCACACACAGTTACACACAGGGTTAACTGATCAAGTGTGAGGGGAATTTCCCCTCTCCTCGTGGTTCATTCTGCCATCAGTTTTGGCATCAGTAAAGTTTGAAAGTATTTTGATAACCGTAAATAAAGAGGTTGCTAGTGAAATGTATACACCAGTACTTAGCAGCACTTCCCAAACAATTCCTGTGTCAATTTAAAGAAACACTATCGATTTACATGTTTTTTTCAACACAGAGGACCCTAGAAAAGTCCTAAGAAGTTGAACTTCACCACTGTGAGTACTGACAGCAATTTGTTCTGGTTGGTTGAGACTTTTGGTTAGTTGAGTTTCAGATAACTGGGACTGTATTGTATTTTGTCATTCAGCCGTATTAGTCACTGAGCAATAGCCACTAAGCTATAGCACTGAGCTGCTGTGAGTCACAACTCTTACCTCTGAAGCTTTAGAGTGACTGAATGTGTGCAAGGCACAAAATGACAAGCCTGAGCATTCTAAAGGTGGCCACACACACAACATACATATGTTTTATTAATTTATTTTCTATTGAAGAATTACAATCTATTTGTCTGATTCATAGTAACATTTTAAAAAAATCTAACCAATGTACATCACACATACACACACACACATATTCAATTAATTTTTTATAAAGGATTGAAAACGTTGAAAAAATTGCTTGGGTCTATACATTACAAATAGACAATCTACCCTACATCATTCAATTTCCATAAAGATTGACCAGAAAAATCTACCATTCCAGCTTGACATACATTGAAAAAGATGAGGAATCCGATCGGATTTCTCGCTCGACTTAAAGCATTCAAATTTTCAGGACAACTGATTATTCACTCATTTTTATCGAATTGCCATAAAATTGGATAATTTTGTTGTATTGTTTGTGGCCACCTTTGAGAATGTTTTGCTTACAGATTGAACTGAATAATGTGCATAATTGTCTTTTTAGAATGGAAGCTTCCACTAGCTTAATGTAACACGAGGACAGGATTCTTACACAGGTGGCATTACTTTTGTGTCAAAGGCAGATTGGAAAAATGCATAGATGGTCAATAAGAAATTGGAAGACCAGCTTTTAATGGTATGTTATACAGTAGTTCTGCTTTAATAGTTCCAGACCAGGTTACATAAACACTTATGAGCTCCATTATGTTCCATCCTCAGAGAATGCTAGGGAATCATACACAATGGAGCAAATTATATTATATTATGACCTTCAAAATTAAGGGAAAAAAAAAAAAGTATACAGTATTTTACAGAAGTGGGAACACGTTATACTGCTTATGTTTACCTTATTTCTTTTTATAGGACAACATGTTGATTCAATATAATGTACTCAGTGTACAGCTTGTATAACAGTGTAAATTTGTTATCCCATCAAAATATCTCAACACACAGCCATAAATGTCTAAACCACTGGCGACAGGGCGTACACCTCTAAGAGAACAATGTCAGAGCTGTGCTCAAAGTGTCAATAACTCATGTGCCCACCACTATTTTCTAGCATTGCCTTGCTCTTTATTCATTACAGCTTCACAGGTTGCCATTGGAATTTGCTTCCACTCCTCCATGACCTAGATGATTGAGGTTGGAGACCTTCTCCACCTTCTCCTCCACCTTCTGTTTAAGGATGCCCCACAGATGCTCAGTAAGATTCAGGTCTGGAGACATCCAGCACCTTTACCCTCAGTTTCTGTAGCAAGGCAGTGTTTTTGTGGAGGTGTATTTAGGGTCGTTATGTTGAAACATCAGAGACAAGGGGATAATGCTCTGTTTCATTAAGTCACAGTATGTGTTGGCAATTATGGTTCCCTAAAATAACTGTAGCTCTACAGTGCTGACAGCAGACACAAACCATGATACTCCCACCACCATGCTTGACTGTAGGGAAGATACACTTCTCTTGTTCTCCTCATATGGTTGCCGCCACACATGCTTGACATCATCTGAACCAAATAAGTTCATCTACAGGACATGGTTCCAGTAATCTATGCCCCCAGTTTGCTTGTCTTCAACCCTGACAGTGTGACCTCATGCACCCTTCAACCTCTACAGCAATGCTAACAGCATTCATACATCTATTTGCAAAAGACAACCTCTGGATAGGACATTGAACATATTTGGTCAATGATGGCAAGGCCTGTTCTCAGTGGAACATGTACTGTTAAGCTGCTGTATGGTCGTAGCCACCGTGCTGCAGCTCAGTTTCAGGGCGTTGGCAATCACCTTGTAGCCTAGGCCATCTTTATGTAGAGCAGCAATTCTTTTGTTAAGATCCCCAGAGAGTTCTCGACCACGAGGTGCCATGTTGAACTTCCAGTGACCAGTATGAAAGCGTGTAAGGGATACCACCAAATTAAATACACCTGCTCCCCATTCACACCTAAGACCTTGTAACACCGACAGGTAACATGACCCCAAGGTCTAATTGGGCATAATTGTGTCAAATGATATATATATATATATATATATATATATATATATATATATATATATATATACAGAGTTCTCCCCAGAATTTTTTTCCAGCCGGGTGGCATGAAATAGTAGCCGGGTGGCATGAAAAAGTAGCCGGGTGGGACGAGATGACAGAATGCAGGGCCAGTGCTTCTGTGACCGACTCTGCTTACCACATAGGAGGAGGTGAGCCGATGACAGCCGGGTGGTCATCAAAACTAGCCGGGTGGAGCACCCGGCTGAAAGAGCCTGGGGAGAACACTGTATGTATGTGTATATATATATATATATATATATATATATATATATATATATATATATATATATATATATATATATATAAAATTTGACACAATGTAAAGTATATAATTATATAATTTACTGTATATATGTATTGAAGTTATCTTAAAGAAAACACCTCTTAAAGAGGAACTGTCGCAAACATATTAAGATGTAAATCCGTACAAATAAGAAGTACATTTCTTCCAGATTAAAATGAGCCAAACATTACATTTCTCCTATGTTGCTGTCATTACAGTAGGTATTAGATATCTGAGATCACCGACAGGTTTTGGGTTAGTCCATCTCTTCATGGGGGATTCTCAGCATGGCCTTTATTCTTTATAAAGACATTCCCTGAAAAAGATTTATACAATGATGCTGGCCAGCCTCCCTGCTCACCGTACACTTTTTTGGCAGTTGGACGGAGCAACTTCCATTCACTAAGTGCTTTTAAAAATAAAGAAAACCCTGAGAACCCCTATGAGAAGATGGGCTAGTCCAAAATCGGTCGGTAATGTCAGATTTCTACTACTTACTGTAAGTGACAGCAACATAGGAGAAAAGTAATTTATGTCTCATTTAACTCTGGAAGAAACATACTTACAGTATTTGTATATGTTAACATGTATTTTACATTTTTAGATTTTCGCGACAAAGGTCCATTAAAGCGGTTTAACACCCAGCATTACAACTTTGCTTTAAAAGATTGCTTACAGCTTACAAACTATTATGCCAGATTTTTTTTAAGCAGAAATTCACTGAATGGGTTAAACATGACATTTTAGTGTTGGATTCAACTAGGAATCCGCATCTGTTCTTATCTTTTAGTTACAAATGTATCTTTATTTGGAATACAAATAGACCTTTGAAAAGCCTGCCGGGGAAGCCCTCTTTGTTCTCTCAGAGCAGTGTTTGTTTGTTACATTGTAGATAGATACATTTGTAACTAAACAAGCAAGCATGGAGGAGGATTTCTAGCTAAATGCAGCACTAACATGTCATGTTTAATCCATTCAGTGAATTTCTGCTAAAAAAAAAAAATCTGGCATAATAGTTTATAAGCTGTAAGCAATCTTTTAAAGCAAAGTTGAAATGCTGGGTGTTAGACCACTTTAAGCAATTGAATTTCATGCAGGGTAATAATATATACTGTACTCAATTGACCAGCATAATATACTTAAATTAGCAGTCTGCACACATGTGCCAACATAATGTGTTTACCTTAAGAAAGTTGAAATCTAACCTTAAAAATTGAGAAAATTTACTCACCACACTATAGAGAGATGATCTGTTGATGCCCATGTTCTTGGAACTGCAGTACTCTGAAAAGTTTAAACCCAGTGTTAATGTTATCACACAGTATATAAAAAATCAATGTACATTACAGTGATAATAAAACATAGTTCTAGTCAAATTTACATGATATAGTCCAACAGTCATAAGAATGTCACAAATATGAAAGCATCAATGTAAATAGTCTCTGTCTTTCTTCACAATTATATTCATGTACCTCAGCACCACCATCACTTCCAAAGTATTTGGGAACATGCCTAAGAAATTAAGACCTTGACATTCTAAAAGGCCTACATGATCCTGTGTGGAATTGAGGCTGTTTAATTGGCATTCTCGGCACAAATCTATCACTGCTCCAAGTTAAAGTTCAAATAATAAAATACAAAAAGAACGCTCAACGGGATCTAAAAAACATTTTTTCAAAACATTTATTCACGACTTTAAAGAGACTCTGTAACAAAAGAAAGTTCCCCTGGGGGGCATTCATCTTGGAAGGGGGAAGCCTCAGGGTCCCAATGAGGCTCCCCCCCCCCCTGTAGCTGCAGGCAATCCAGCGATGGCTCCCCCGAAGTATCCCGCAATCCTGGCTCGACAAGCCTAGATATATTTACCTCCCTGACTCCAACGGGGGCGCGGCTGTCAGCATGGAAATAGATGGAAATACCCGATCTCTGTCGGGTCCGCTTTACTACTAAGGCACAGGAGACTTGTGTCTGCGCAGTAGAGCGTACCGACACCAATCTACTATTTCCACCTATCTCCGAGCGGAGAGCCGATACTACGCCTGCGCTGGAGACGGGAAGGTAAATTTTTACATCCCCGCTGTTCGGAGGGGCACAGCGAGATCACATTTCTAGCAAACGTGAACTCCAGTCAGACAGCTAAATACACAAGTGAATTGCAGTGTATGTTGCAATCCAACTGAGGGGAAAGGCCACATAGTGCAGTATGTGTGCTAGGTGACGCATTTGCTGCAACTGTAAATGTGCATGTCATCTGGTGATGCCTTGCATTATGCAGACAATTCTGCCACACAGCACTGCTTATGTATCGATATAATGTACCATTACAATAGCTCTCCAGCTGTGTGCTTTGCTGCTTGGACAAGGCGGCCCATCTTGTCTCCTCACAGTTTCTGTGTGTCATGAGGCTGATCAGAGTTCTCAGCAGTTGTAAAAGGAGGCCCAGCAGCAGGCATGGTAGTACAAAGGGCAAGAGACTGGCCCAGGGAGATGAAAGAGTGGAATTTAGATGTTTACTCCACAAACTGCAGAGCCACAAGTCTTTCTATATCGCAAGACTTCCGTTGCAATATAATTGGATTGAGTTTGCCATGTGAATATATAGTCAAACGAAACGCAATGGCAGCTACGCTCTTTAGGAGTGGTCAACAGGGATTTATTGATCAAGAATTCCCAGCTACTGATTGCCATTTACTTTTCACTTTAAGGACAACTAAAGCGAGTGTTGTGGAGGTTTCCATATTTTTCTTTTTAAAGAGAACCCGAGGTGGGTTTGAAGAATATTATCTGCATACAGAGGATGGATCTGCCTATACAGCCCAGCCTCTGTTGCTATGCCAAACCCCCCTAAGGTCCCCCTGCACTCTGCAATCCCTCATAAATCACAGCCACGCTGCTGACAAACACCTTGTCAGAGCTGGCTGTGTTTATCTCTATAGTGTCAGTCTGCTGCTCTCCCCGCCTCCTGCAGAACTCCAGTCCCCGCCTGCATCCCTTCCCTCCCTGCTGATTAGAGGGAAGGGACGGGGGCAGGGACCGGAGCTATGCAGGAGGCGGGGGAGCAGCTGAGACTGACACTACAGATGTAAACACAGCCTCACAGCACGGCTGTGATTTATGGGGGATTGCAGAGTGCAGGGGGACCTTAATAAGGTTTGGGAAAGCAACAGAGGCTGGGCTGTATAGGCAGATCCGGCCTCTGTATGCAGTTAACATTCTTTAAACACACCTCGGGTTCTCTTTAAGCTATACCAGTTGTCTGGCTATCCTGCTGATCCTCTGCCTCTAATACTTTTTAGCCATAGCCCCTGAACAAGCATGCAGCAGATCAGGTGTTTGTGACATTATTGTCAGATCTGATAAGATTAGCTACATGCAAATTTTTCTGGCGTTTGGGTGTTTTTCAAACACTACTGCAGTCAAATAGATCAGTAGGGCTGCCAGACAACTAGTATGGTTTAAAAGGAAATAAAAATGTCAGCCTCCATAATTATCTCACTTCAGTTGTCATTTAAAGGGAATGGCTGCCATATTTATTTCCTTTTAAACTATACCAGTTGCCACTTGCCTGGCAACCCTGCTGATCTATTTGGCTGCAGAAGTGTCTGAATAATAACGAACATGCAGCTAATCTTGTCAGATATGAGAAAAATGTCAGAAAAACCCAATCTATTGCATGCTTGTTTACGGCTAAAAAAGGTATTGGTGGCAGAAGATCAGCAGGACAGCCAGGGAATTTGTGCCATTTAGAAAGAAATAAATATGGCAGCCTCCATATCCCTCTCACTTCATGTGTCCTTTAAGCAGAATAAGTAAAAGGATAAAGTTTCAGACTGAAACTGTACACCAACCAAACATGTGCTTATAGTTCTCAGCAAAGCGGGGAAACATTGGATTATTTTCAATACTAGACAGTAAAATGTGTGCACAGAGCGCAAGTACATTTGATCAGATGTTATGCAAACTACTTAATGCATCTTACAAAGTTTACAAACATAGGTTATCCACACAAGTACATTACTTGTATAACATGTTATGCTATATTGTGTGCATAACCAACGTTGCACAAACTGCATAACGTGCATTACATAGTTTGGGTAAGGCCTGGTAACATTTAAACACACTATCTGCACACAAACTTTACCATCCAATACCAAATACACGCAATTGTAATTTGTCAGTTAATTATGTTAGTGCCTCTATCCATGTTGGAAATAATTTCCTGCATTTCTCGACACCTGTGCCCTTGTGATCAGTACAGTGAGGAGAGTCTGTTCAAAGGGGGCAACAGATAGCAGTGGCTAGATAGTGGTCTCCTTTTAACATGGGAGACCAGGGTTCGAATCCTGGCTAGGGTCATGACCTATTCAGTAAGGAGTTCAAGGCAAGACTCCCTAACACTGCAGGATGGCCTCTTGAGCATGTCCCAGTAGCTGCAGCTCTTTACCGCTTTGAGTCAGACAGGAGAAAAGAACTATACAAATGCTTGGATTATTATTATTATTACAATGGTATTATATGCCATCTCAGTTATATAAGAAAATAAAATTAAATGATAGTACCACAACAGATAAGGCACTGGTATGGATAGATGACACTGGCAAAAATGTCAGTCCGGAACGAACTTGGAAATCCCGAAATCCCCCAGCAACGGACAGTACTGTAACATTTTGAAGATCCTTGGCGTTTAAAGTCCAGTACTCATTTACCATGGCATAAAAATCTGTAAAAACAGGGATGTATAAGCTGAAAATGAGAAACAATACACATAAGTAAACAAGTGGCACAATTTCTTATTTCAACTTGCACATTTGTTTTAAAAGATAGGAAAAGTAAATATAGAACACCTCCTCATCTACTGAACCCCAATCATCAAAAGTTCAGATTTACTGCTGTTCATTTTTTTAGCCTAAAATTAAGCAAATTGTACAATCATTTGGAGAATTTAGTTCAAAACCAAAAGGGGGTTTATTGATCATTAAAAACACGTAGTCTGTAAATTATAACAAAATTATCAATTCCACTCAGGTTAACAGGTCGGAAGGAACGGAAACAAAAAACAAAAAAAACAAAAACAAATAGATTTACTTACCTGGGGCTTCCTCCAGCCCCTTGGAAGGCTACGTGTCCCTCGCCGCAGCGTTGCTCCAAGCCGTTCTCCAGGAGTCCCCTCCGTAGCGGCCTCTGCACATGCGCTATCCCGTGGCCAGGAGCATTCTGCACAGGCACAGAAGTAATGGCAGAATGCTCTTGTCCACGGGAGTGTGATCATGAGCAGCGTGGCCGCCAACCTGGCCAGGTCGGCAGTTTCTACAGAGGCGACTAGATCTTAAGGTTAAAAGTAGTACTGTAGTTACAAGTGTAATGGATAACAGAGGCGCCAAAAGGATAAAATCAATTGTTAAAAAGTTTACAAATGCTTTGGAGGCAGTTGGTGGACTTACCTCCTGTAAGCAGACACAACAAGCTGTGTATTCAAAAAACAAAGTAGATTTATTGGTACACTCCAGGGTATATTCGCAATGCGTTTCACGGGTATATTCCCGCTTCCTCAGGCAATAATTAACAGGCGTACACACAGTGCAGTCTTAAGGTCACGATACGCGCCTCTGATCTGTTATCCATTACACTAGACATAATATCCACCCCTGGTGGAGGGGGATACCCCTTGTTCTTCCTATCTACAGAGAGCGACTTCATAAACCTGAGTGAGGACAGGACAATCTCCTCACCTGCCTATTACAGTGGTTGCCTGGAGGCAACCCTGGTTTGTGAGTATAACTTTGTACTCTTTTCTATTTTACCCATTTATTAGTACCTACTACACTATATTTGGCTCTTGGTTCTCTCTTTTTATATATACTGTAGTTACAAGGTTGTAATAATTAATATTGCATAGGGAGTTCATACATGAACATTTCAAACAAACCAAACAGACATTATCAAATGTCTTCTCATGATTAAAGGGCTACAATTGCTGAGGGAGAACCTTATTGGTATGCAAATAAATAAGAGTGGCCCCAATAGCTCTCCTGCTATTTTCTGTGCCTGATCTACCCCCCAATGAACTTCATTTGTTGTGGGGCAATCAGTTCTGTAATAAACCTTCTGCTCCATTTTTACATGAAATTTTGATATTTTGATTCAGGAGAGCTATTGGCCTGTATGAACTCTCTTTTGGAATTCGAACGGCGTAGGAGCAAAGTCTAAAGGATACGGTTTGACCACTCATAATTATGATTAAAGGCAGAGCAGAGCTTAAAAGGCATCACATAGAATGAGGAGTTTAGATACTGAATTCCATTTTTTTGTTATGTGGTCTAGAAATTCCCAAAATCTGGGAGAAGCAGTAGAGTGTTGTACCGTGTTAAGGTGGCCACTAACAATCCAATTTCTAGTGAAAAATCGTTCGATCGATAAGAAATTCTGATCAGAAGTGAAATATTGTAATACATCGTTCACACCATCAACGAACCAATCTTTGCTTCCTATCTATCACAACCAACAGGAAAATCTAAATTTTGATTCGATGAAAATTCATTCGGACGACATTTTTTTGCACTCGTTCATAATCGATTGTGTCCACCAACAGAGATTATTTAAAACCAATCCGATCAGAATTTCTGATCGCTTGAACGATTTTTCGCTAGAAATTGGATTGTTAGTGGCCACCTTTAGCCATCAGTAAAAGCAAGACATTTTGAATGGTATCATCCAGATTCAAAAATTGTTCCAAAATCTGGGCAAATACATAAATGCTCCTGCAATTTCTAGTGATTGGGACGGTTAGGTCTGGATCAACAATCACTATACTGATCTCTATATTAAAAACTTTAGAAATCCAATTAGATAAAATCACTAATCATCTCTGGAAAAGGAGCTGCGCGCACATGTAAAGAGTGAGAATTGGTTAACCCAGCGGAACAGTCTCCATGAGATCTTAAAAAGAAATTATGCAAAAACTCAGAATAATAAAATAAAAAAAAAACAACATTCTACATACACACTCTCACATCCATGCATATGGCGGTTCCTGTTCCTCATCTTCCAGCCTTTTCTTTCACTCTATTCTTATGGATGGAGAATTCTTTAAAGTCTCATTTATTTACCACCACTATTTGAATCCCATACATAAAATGGTGAAGATCTTGTTGAACAACATTATAACAGGATTTTTCATGTTTGCGTACTCGGTGCCGTGGACACAGGGGCATGTCCTGATTAGAGTTGCTGATCAGCATAGGTGCTGGAGATGTGGTGTGGGGACACAGGGGCACGTCCTGATTAGAGTTGCTGATCAGCATAGGTGCTGGAAATGTGGTGTGGGGACACAGGGGCATGTCCTGATTAGAGTTGCTGATCAGCATAGGTGCTGGAGATGTGGTGTGGGGACACAGAGGCATGTCCTGATTAAAGTTGCTGATCAGCATAGGTGCTGGAGATGTGGTGTGGGGACACAGAGGCATGTCCTGATTAGAGCTGCTGATCAGCATAGGTGCTGGAGATGTGGTGTGGGGACACAGAGGCATGTCCTGATTAGAGTTGCTGATCAGCATAGGTGCTGGAGATGTGGTGTGGGGACACAGAGGCATGTCCTGATTAGAGTTGCTGATCAGCATAGGTGCTGGAGATGTGGTGTGGGGACACAGAGGCATGTCCTGATTAGAGCTGCTGATCAGCATAGGTGCTGGAGATGTGGTGTGGGGACACAGAGGCATGTCCTGATTAGAGTTGCTGATCAGCATAGGTGCTGGAGATGTGGTGTGGGGACACAGGGGCACGTCCTGATTAGAGTTGCTGATCAGCATAGGTGCTGGAGATGTGGTGTGGGGACACAGGGGCATGTCCTGATTAGAGTTGCTGATCAGCATAGGTGCTGGAGATGTGGTGTGGGGACACAGAGGCATGTCCTGATTAGAGTTGCTGATCAGCATAGGTGCTGGAGATGTGGTGTGGGGACACAGGGGCACGTCCTGATTAGAGTTGCTGATCAGCATAGGTGCTGGAGATGTGGTGTGGGGACACAGAGGCATGTCCTGATTAGAGTTGCTGATCAGCATAGGTGCTGGAGATGTGGTGTGGGGACACAGGGGCACGTCCTGATTAGAGTTGCTGATCAGCATAGGTGCTGGAGATGTGGTGTGGGGACACAGAGGCATGTCCTGATTAGAGTTGCTGATCAGCATAGGTGCTGGAGATGTGGTGTGGGGACACAGGGGCACGTCCTGATTAGAGTTGCTGATCAGCATAGGTGCTGGAGATGTGGTGTGGGGACACAGAGGCATGTCCTGATTAGAGTTGCTGATCAGCATAGGTGCTGGAGATGTGGTGTGGGGACACAGAGGCATGTCCTGATTAGAGTTGCTGATCAGCATAGGTGCTGGAGATGTGGTGTGGGGACACAGGGGCACGTCCTGATTAGAGTTGCTGATCAGCATAGGTGCTGGAGATGTGGTGTGGGGACACAGAGGCATGTCCTGATTAGAGTTGCTGATCAGCATAGGTGCTGGAGATGTGGTGTGGGGACACAGAGGCATGTCATGAGGCAGAGAACATGCCTCTGTGTCCCCTCTGCCCCCCAGGAACTGCCTCGGGTTCTCTTTAAGTACCGCTACCAAACACACCTTATAAACTATCAAGGATTAGAGTTGCTTTGTTTTTAGTTGGTTTTATTGTTCCCTGTTTCCTAAAATAAAGATTATATATGATATGTATTTTGGGCTATTGCGGTGGTCATTTCAGATATTTATCTGATTTCTGACAAAAGTAATCTTTTCTTTATTTTCATGTTTTATAGTTTTTCACTAGGATTGCCTTTACACTTGATTTCTCTCGGTTTGTACAATATATATTGATAATACAGATGTACATGTATGGATATCATAGTTGGATGCGCAAAAAATTGTACTATTGTATTGATTGCATTTGTCAAGTATTTCACTTTTGTATTGTTAAATAAAACAATTAAAAAAAAAAGTTCCTTGTTTAGTCATTTAAAAATAACCTATTAGGAAATTGAGGTAACTCAATTTCGTGCCCCATTTATTTTCTGTAATCATCCATTTTCTGTATTATTAATATTAAAAATGTTGATATTGGATACTTTGCTGAGAGTGTAGGTTTTTTGTTATTATTGTTAAAGACAATACAAGCACACAAACACTTACCAATGAGATAATGATCTAAAGACAAAACTGGCATTACATGAGGTGTGGCCTGTGTTATAATGAGGTTTATCAGTTCAGGTTTAAAATTCTTCAGTGTAAGCAGTGCTCTTGCAATAAGGCCACCCATTGAATGTCCAAGAATGATAACACTTTGTGGAGGAAATTCTTGATTCTGAAATGAAAAGAAAAGGTTTCATATCCTTATGTCAGTTTATGATGTAGTCATCCAGGAGGTACAGTATAGAAACATCATGACAGCAGGGAGTACAGGCATGATTGATCAGCCCATGATGCACTGCAGCTAGAGAATACTGGCAATTCAGCCGGAGTAAGTATTGTCATCCAAGCTTTATGGTTTATTGCTATGGAGGAGGTAAGGATTAGAGCTTAATTTGCACTAAATTTGCATGCAAGTTAGAAAAATTAGCATCTCACTGATAATGTCTAGAGATGACCAATGCATGTAGCTGCTCTGTCTATGAAAACAGCAGCTGATAAGTAAAATTCAACCCAGCCAATATTTATTCATACAAAATGTGTTACTGCAATGGGATGTGAGCACACACACAAACTACTGAAATCAAAGATCTGGATTGTAGCACTCAAAATTTTTACTAATAAAATAAAAATGGCAACCTCCACTAGTGGAACACTGACTAAGTTGTCCCCCATTTTCTAACTTCTAATGCTGAAGTTATCCTTCATTTTGTGTCTTCTAATACAAACTAGTAGCAGTAGGGTATTGTACTGTGTTAGCCATGAGTAAAAGCAAGACATTTTGAATCAGGATGATACCATTTATTGGCTAAGTTAAAAGAATAAGAGTAAGCAAGCCTTCGTCAGGCTTCGATGCCTCTGTGACAGTCTGAGTCCCAAGTCTGTTAGTATTGTGTAAACAAGGAGTCTTATCTCAGCTAACAACCTCCCACCCCATTTAGATGTTCTGTTCCACTTAAGGCATCTTAATGACATGTATTTATGCTTGAAAAAAAATGTACGTATCCCTTTTGATGTTCCATGTACAGTATATAGCTGTCTCTACCATCAGCTTGCAAGCAAACGGGATTGAATCCTGACGAATGCTGCAAAGCCGAAAGCTTGCTTACTCTTATTCTTTTAAAGAGAAACTCCAACCTGGAATTGAACTTTATCCCAATCAGTAGCTGATACCCCCTTTTACATGAGAAATATAATGATTTTCACAAACAGACCATCAGGGGGCGCTGTATGACTGATTTTGTGCTGAAACCCCTCCCACAAGAAGCTCTGAGTACCGCGGTACTCTGGGCAAAGTGCCACAATGTAACAATGTTCACAGACAGGAATTAGCTGTTTACAGCTGTCTCTAACAGACAAAACAGCTAGCAGCAGCTACATAACCTGCCCACAGTAACAATGTCACCATGTAATACATGTCAGAATGTGAATATGGGAGAGGAAAGATTTTACAATGAGCAAACACTGACTAAATCATTTATACATAATTATGGTAAAAAATGAAGCACTTTTTTTCACTACATTATTTTCACTGGAGTTCCTCTTTAAGTTAGCCAATACATGGTATCATCCTGATCCAAAACGTCTTGCTAATACAAATAGGAAATCCTAAAAACTTTACATAGGATGCTGCATTCATGTACATTTGGAAACAACTGAGATTTCAGATTTAGCATGTACCCCTCTATAGACACGGCTTTTGAATGCTGTGGTGTGTTTTGTCACAGAATATATACACCTATCAATAAAAGTCATGGTATATAGTCATAAAAGATTTTTTATTGAAAAAAAAAACAGATAAAAGAAATACATGAAATAAATAATTTTGATTCATAGGACCACTATAGTTGAACATTTTTTTAATGTACTATACATGGGAACATATCCAAAAAATATATATATTTGTCCAAGAGTAAAATGTACTATGATTTTTTTTTTTTTACCTAGGGCTTTCTCCAGCCCCTCGCAGCAGTCCTCTGCCCTTGCTGCAGCTCCAGTGGCTACCGGTCCCCTCTGGTGCAGATGCAGACCTTGCCAGGTCAGCATCTGCTTGCGATTCACCATGCGGCTCACTGAGTGGCACTGACGTCATCCAGGCTGTACTGGGTTCTCAGGGTTTTCTTTATTTTTATTTTTAAAAGCGCTTAGTGAATGGAAGTTGCTCCGTCCAACTGCCAAAAAAAGTGTTCGGTGAGCAGGGAGGCTGGCCAGTTCTGGTAGCTGCACTGCTACTATCATGCTGGGAATTTATTGAGGGAGAATAAAGGAAGCCCTGAGAATTCCCCATAAGAAGATGGACTAGTCCAGCGCTGGGCAAACTACGGCTCGCAGGCAGTTACGAGCCAGCTTATTACACGCCATACGTCATGTCATGTGACGCCCTGTAGCCATGGAGACACGATGCTGGGAGGCGATCAGGTGAGTTTTCAGTCTCCGCTGTTACCGCCCGCTCGCAACTCTGCAGGGTCGGGCTCTTCTGCGCTCCACGGAAGGGATCTTCTGCGTCCCACGCGGGCGCGCTGACGTCATCGGACGTCCTCCGGGCTGTACTGAGCAGGCGCAGAAGAGCCCGTCCGTGGAGCGCAGAAGAGCCCGACCTGGCAGCCGGCCTGGCCAGGTCGGGTCGGCCACCGAAGACGACCGGAAGCCTCTGGAGCGGCGGCGAGGGCACCTCCTGCCTGCCACGGGCTGGAGGAAGCCCCGGGTAAGTGGATATGGATTTTTATTTTTTTCCACGTTTCCCTGAACCTTCCCTTTAAGCCTCCAGCAAGCAAGACAATACTCAGACTAATTTTCACAGTACTTTTTCACCTACTTTTTGGTACTTTTTCAATTGCAGTGTTAAAAGGTTACTTTAAACAGATGATGAAAAATTGTTGCCTAAGAAAAAAAACTTTGGAGAAAAAGATAATTGGATCGGGCCCCCTGTATCTTCTGAGTTTTCAATATAATCGCCTCCTTTATTCAAACATTTATCATATATTTTTAAAACATTTTAAATCCCTTTGTTGTAGTAACATCACACTCATCACCTATGAGTTGGAGTAATTGAGGGGGTGTTCCATATTAATGCTGCTCAAACAGTAACTGGTATTCTGCAGTCATGTGACAAGCAGTGCAGGGAGAGAAGAGGTTAACCTAACAGATACAAGTTAAAATTACACAGAAAAAAAAAACACTTTGCATGGAAGATAAATGCAAGTGCCTATTACTTTCTTTTGTAATTTTGAAAGACTGCCCATTATAGTCCTGATTAGTCTTGTGCATATAGTTACTATACCTGCCAGATGCTGCACCCTCCTCCCACTTTTGCATTAGATATGTATTACAAGTCTTTCTAAGGAAAATGAGAGGTCACAGTTGGCAACAAGATTATCTTTTAGTCTGCTGTTCACTGAAATACACAGCTGAAAACACCAGCTTTGACCCATTAACAATTTTTTCTATTCATAATATTTCTAATACGTATGGGGAGAAGAAGCGCTAGCTATCTAGCTGGTGTGCATATTTTTCACAAGAGGATCCTGTGATCACCCAAGTGGAGATGTTTTCATAACCTCCAACTGCCTAATTTAGTTGGTTGCCATTACTAGCAACCTGATTTTGTAAGTGTATTTACCACTCCAAAAATACTCATACTTACTGCACTATTTGGGCTCCTTTTGTCTCTGCTCTTTTTCAAAGGTTTCATACCCTATATTGCTTAGTTCACAGCTATGTACATAACATATTACTGAACAAGGTGCAGCAAGGACAACACCCAGTAATGCATCAAAATATCTTTATCTGCAAGGATTGCTCAACAGGCACTAAACCAGGTCAAGAAGTTTACGGAACTCCAGCTACATGAAAAAACAAGCATGCCAGGTGTGGCACACCTCAGATCTCACAGAGAAGTAAAGATAACACTGTCCATTTGGGTGTACACCAGTGCTTTGTTTGTGTGTCTTAATGTATTACAGTTTAATAGATACACACACATATACACATAATAAATATAATACACACACACACACACACACACACACACACACACACACACACACACACACACACACACACACACACACACAGTGTAGGGACATCTAATTAGTAGCTAAAGATACATAAACAGTATATTTTAGACAATGCACTACATGATTTGTACAGTACAATAAATTAGCCAACTACACTATTGTCAGAACTAACAATATAAGCTGCATGCCTGTAATTCAGGCACTACTGCAGCCAAACAGATCAGCAGGGCTGCAAGGCAACTAGTATTGTTTAAGTAAATACTGCAGCCCCTATGACTATCACTCTCACCTCTAGTTCCGTAGCGGCCAGGTTGGCGGCTTCTGAGCATGCGCGAGAGCTGCGGCTGCACCACTCGTGGTCAATACTACATATGCTCAGAACGCTCCCACCCATGGCATCGGCAGAAGCTCCTCACCTGGCCAGGTCGGCTGCCACTACAGAGGGGACCCCAGGACCCTGGCTGAGAGCGGTGAGGGACACATAGGTTTCTAGAAGCCCCAGGTAAGTAAATCTGATTTTCTTTTAAACTGCCTGTATCCATGTATCCATTAAGGCTTCAGTCGTTTTTGACACCTACAATAATCGTGCAACCAGCGGAGTCAGACATGAGCCACAGCATCTGCTCTGCATGCTCATTCTGGGCCAGTGACAAAGTATTACAGGCAGAGCATTAGCACAAAAATCAGGCAACTGGTATTGTTTATTATAGAATAAAGATGGCAGTCTCCGTATTACTCTCACTTCAGCTTCTCTTTTAAAGTTTAGTGCTGTCATTTACAGTAGGTATTAAAATCTGACAAACTTTGGACCAGTCCATTTCTTCACGGGGGAATTGAAGACTTTATTTTCAAAAGCACAAACTGAAAAGCAGTTGCTAACTGCCAAAACAGTGCAAGCAAGTAAAGGGGCTGACCAGCATCTTTGTATAGATCTTTTGCAGCGAGTGCTCTTGTAAAGAATAAAGGAAATACTGAGAATTCCTCATGAGGAGAAAGACTAGTACAGAAGCAGTCATATCTGACAGATTTTTATCCCAACCGTAAAAGTAACATAGGAAAAAATCATTTATATTGCACTTTACTCTGGAGAAAATACACACATACATGCATTATACACATTTTGCAATTTTCATGATAGTGGAACAAAAGCCACCATATTTTCCAAATTTCTTCACAGAGTTACAGGTTAATTTTACTTAATGTTATATGAAAGAATGGGTGCAGGTGCATGTGGATGGCAGTCACCCTGCTAAAGGCTTTCCCAATATCTTCAACCTTAAAGTCCCTGGGGCATGATCTTGTGAGAACGTTGTCTAGTTGCCACACTTCATGTTGCCGATTGCCAACACAAACTATGTGATTCTATAAATGGCATTTATTATTGGAGAGGAGTGCAACACACATGCATGATCCTGCAACTCTGTGCGATTTTAAGACCACAGATATTAAAAAGGCCTCCAGGGGGTGAGTTTTATACACCTGCAAAAACTATAATCTTTTCATTAATAATAGTAGTAGTAATAATCCTTACCTTATAAAGGCGTAGTATAGTTTTAATGCAAATATATACAAACTCCGTTTGCCTTTGTAAACTGCCACCGTAAAGTGCTACAAGCTCTTCATTAAAATTCACACTGAAAACATTGAAATGATACCTATAATCAATATTCTCTGCCTTTCGAAGAGCAATTGAGCCAATTGAGCGGGCTGGCAATAAAGAAAAATATCCATGTATTAAATCATTTTGTATGAATACATGTTACACAGAACTCAAAATTACCAATATAGTATAATAAACACAAAAATGTACAATGTACAATGTACAATTAAAAGTGTATGTTCAATGAAGAGTTAGTACAGTATAGCTGTTCATGTGTCAAATCTGTAATCTCACATTATATATTTATTAGAAGTTTACAATATTGTGCCTAGAGCTAAAACCTCTGAGTTTCACTTACCTGGGGCTTCGTCTAGCCCCCTGAAGCCTCCCATAGCCACGTTGTTACCATACGATGCTCCGGGCCCCCACCACGTCTTCATTTATTAGTCGCTGACTTACAAGTCAACGGCCACTGCGCCTGCCCGGCTCATGTTGGCGGGAGTGTCCTGCGCAGGTGCATTACAAGAAAATCTCTACTGCGCCTGCGCAGGACACTCCTGGGGATGGGACGAGGACGCGCGCAGTCAGGGCCGTGCAGGTGCAGTGGACAGAAGCTGCCAAATTGAAAGTGATATGTGGCGGGGGCCCGGAGGATCGTATGGTAACGGCGTGGGCACAGAGAGGCTTCAGGGGGCTGGCAGAAGCCCCAGGTAAGTGAATCTTTTTTCCCCTGCTTTCTTCAGTTTTGCTTTTAAGCGTACCCGAAGGGAAAAATAGAGAGAAAATTCAATCCTTACCTCAGTAGAAGCAGTAAAGTGTTGTACCGTGTTAGCCATGAGTAAAAGCAAGAAGTTTTGAATCAGGATGATACCATTTATTGGCTAACTTAGAGATGGATAAACAGTGAGCTTTCGACTTATAAAAAGCCTTCGTCGGACTGGTTCCTGACCAAAACTGAAAAACACAGCTTATATACACTGACATACAGAGGAGAAACCTTCTTTAGCAAACATAAATGTAATTAGATGCCTTAACTGTTAAGCTAAGTACCCACGGGGGTACAATTGTAGCTGTCGCCGCACACGGGAGCGTGTGCGCGACAGTTCGGCGACAGCTCGTCGCCAAATCCCTCTGCATCCACACGGCAGCAGAGGGATTAGCGATGCGGCGGAAGCTGTCACCGAGTTTCCTCCCCCCCGCCGGAAGCTCCGTGTGGTGTGTGTGGGTAGCTGTCGCTAGCCCGCATACACATGCAGGGCTAGCGACAGTTCCGGCGAGGTTGCGGCGACGACTGTAGCCGGCGATTGAACATGTCAATCGCCTGGCGACAGCTCCGACGGGCGACGGTTCGGGGCGCGCGCATCATACACACGGGGGAACTGTCGCCGCAACACGCGCGTGCCACGCGGTTGCGGCGACGGCCGTCCCCCGTGAATATGGGCCTTTACTGAGGAGGCTTTCCCAGGCATCCTATCTAAATTGATAAGATCAATAGAATCCTCAACATGACATAAAGCAGACTCTAGTGATGAAGAGACATCGTAAATTCCGAATTCAAATGGTAACAGGCCTGGTTACATGCACCATTAATTCTAAGCTTAAGAGAATTGTGGCATTTAAAGCCAGCACCTGAAAGCAAATAAAATGAATAGTGACAGTGAATTCCATCTTACACAGCATATGGCACAAAAAAGATAGAAAAATTTAAATGAAAAGAATTGTGGCATTTAAAACCCATCGTACCAGCACAAGAAGTTAGAGTCCTTGTTTAAACATGAGACTAACACAAGAAACTAAGTTTATACATTGGTTTAAAACTGTAGAAGATGGTTTAAACAAGGACTCTAACTTCTTGTGCTGGTACGATGGGTTTTAAATGCCACAATTCTTTTAATTTAAATTTTTCTATCTTTTCATTCATTTTTGTGCCATATGCTGTGTAAGATGGAATTCACTGTCACTATTCATTTTATTTGCTTTCAGGTGCTGGCTTTAAATGCCACAATTCTCTTAAGCTTAGAATTAATGGTGCATGTAACCAGGCCTGTTACCATTTGAATTTGGAATTTACGATGTCTCTTCATCACTAGAGTCTGCTTTATGTCATGTTGAGGATTCTATTGATCTTATCAATTTAGATAGGATGCCTGGGAAAGCCTCCTCAGTAACAGTAAAGGCATCTAATTACATTTATGTTTGCTAAAGAATGTTTCTCCTCTGTATGTCAGTTTATATAAGCTGTTTTTTTCAGTTTTGGTCAGGAACCAGTCCGACGAAGGCTTTTTATAAGTCGAAAGTTTACTGCTTACCTCAGTAGTGGGAAGCCTCTGGATAGTCCAAATGCTCCCTGGATCCTCTTGGTGCCCAATGACAGAGCGAAGTATCCTTTTTTTGATCATCTGAATATGATCAACAAGAACTTGTCAAATATGTTCTTGCAGCCACACTCCCGTACATGTACAAGCATGTCCGCAGGCATGAGCTTCGGATGAAATCCAAATGAGTTTAATTCGGATTTCATCCAGATAATTAGTGCAGCTGATGTGGCTGGTGAGGGAGAGTTAAACTTACCCAGAAGCAGTTGTCTTTAACCCATCCAATGTTGTGTCTCACGCCGCATTCCAAGCCGCGTCACATGACTACTACGCTTCCTCCTTCAACCCGGAAGGAAGCACAGTAGTCACGTGAACGCGGCTTGGAGCGCAGCATGGGATGCGCCGTGGGACGGATTAAAACAGACGACAGCTGGGTAAGTTTAACTCTCCCTCACCCACCTGCTTAGGTGCATTACTTATCCAGAGGAGTTCTGAATGAATCCCATTCGGATTTCATCCGGAGCTCATCCCTGCATGTCCGCACTGCGCTGGAGCAGTAGCATGGAGCTGCTCATGCACGCCTTTTTCCTCCGTACACGAGTGCTACAGAGCTACTGCACAGGCATAGGCCGTTCTTGCGCCTACGCAGTGAAGCCATGCTGGAACATAGAGGAGAGCACGGCCGTAAAGAGGGGGGTCCGGCAAACAGTGGTGGGGTGAAGGAGGTTTGGAGAAGCCTTTGGTTCATCCAGACACTAGCCTTTACTGATGTAAGCATTTAATTTTTCTTTTACCCACACAGGTTTGCTTTAAGGTAGCCATACACGCATCAATTTCCCCCCATTTTGGTAAGCTGATCGATCGCTCTCTGATCAAAATTTTATTCCATTATGATAAATTCCTACCACATACACACACACCATATTGATTTCTAATAGAGATCAGCAGAAAATCTATATCACTGCAGCGGTGCTCTGTTGGATGCACTGCAATACTATGGCCCATTTATCAAACACCGCTCCTACCCTGTTCCTGATCAACGTCCTGTTTGATCAATTTTAGGTCAAAAGTTAGCAAAATTTTATCTCATGTTGTTGCAATACATTTCTAGCAAATTCGATCAAAATTTCTTTGCATGCATAAATACTTTGAATACAGCTGTCCAGTATTTCTAAGCATTTTTTTAATTGAGAAGTGATTTGAAAAGTAGGCAGTGGGACAGTGGAACACTGCAGAGAACGAAGGACCCTCTCAGAAGGTATACATACGTAATCGCTGCCGGGAGACTTGGGCGCAGGATACAGCCGGTATGGCTTATCCTGCTGCTGCACATGTCCTGACAACGTTAATTACTATTCCCCCTCTAGGTCCATGTGGATAGTGTGGAATGATAAAATTTGGCTTCCAGCTATTGCTGGAGGCCTAACTATAGTGTTTTAAAAATGTAACTTCTGCTCCGTCTTCTGATGGGGCTGAAATTACTCAGTGTGCGCCCAAATCTCTTGCGCTGTGATTACAGCGCTCGCTCAAAAGTGTTGCTCAGCTTGGCAAATATCACATTACAACAGTTAAAATGGTATAGAAAGGTATGGTTTATTTGCCTTATTTAACTTTCTCAATAGGTATCTAGCCATCCTAGGTAAAAGAGGATTTTTTTTTTTCTAGGCTTTAGGAAGTACAAAGCTGTACCTATGTTTGTAAGGACATTTATGTTTTATAACAAGCCTGTGGTAAATCCCCAAAATACAAACTGTTAAGCTTCGTACACAAGTCTAGGCGGATCAGTCAAAACCAGCCTCATCAGCCTGGCGACAGACCACACACACCGGCAAACTGTCGTCAGAACGACCGCCCCGCAGAAGGGTCTGACGACCCGTAGTTTGTAAAAATCAGATGTGTGTACCTAGCTTTAGTGAAGTTGTATACAATGCATGCTTATCAGCAATTCAGCATTGTCAGTTTAAACTAGGTTCTCCTGAGCTCCACTGGAGCGCTTACTGATAGCTGCTCAATGCAATGCAATTTCCCGTCTGATCGACGAGTGATTGAACAGGAAGTTTTACCATACTGCTCCCAATCAATAAAATGATAGATTTTCCGATAATAACGTCTCAGAATCTATCCCTTCCTCGATAGGAAACAGTTTGGACATGTCAGAAATAAATTGCCGATTCCCGTCAATAAGATGGGAAATTGCATCGTGTGTTCCCAGCATTACACCCATTCATACCCTGATCACAAAGGGTCAAGCTTGCTGTCAGTTCTGAAGTTGGATGTTCATCTAACTTCAAGAATTTGACCCTGCAGGATTAGTGGTAATGTGGTATAATAATACCAACCAGTTTGGCAGCTTTAACAACAATCAAACAAACTCCTTTCTGAAATGCAAATTCACACATACAGGGTTTCAAGATATTCAGACTACAAAACATATTCCGTATACACTGTATTTATCAATCTATTTCATTTAACTGGCAAGTAGATTCATCTACTCGCAAGGGTACTCCAGGGCATCAGATTACAGTAAATACTTCTGTACAAATTCTGTATGTTTAACTTTGAAAATAAAAATATTTAAAACACATCCTGTATGTCCACATTTACACCATGTATAACTATACTGCAGTAGTAAAATGTAGAATAAAGGACATTTATAGAGAGGTACATAATCACCTTTAAATAAAAATTTTAAAGGTAGCCAGAAACAATGGGTGGTATTTTGTTCCCCTTCTGAAAATACACTTTGCTTGGCTCTTGTGCCAAACGTGTGCCTTTGATATTTCACAAATTGGTAAGCCAGCAAGAGTGGTGAGAGCAGTTGTTCTCAGTGGCGTACTTACCACAAGGCTACAGGTGCTCCCAACACCACATGTAGCCATGGCTAGGGGTGCCGCTGTGGTGCTCAGCCACTGTGTTCTTCCACCAGGGACTTTTTTTTTCATAGTTTGGGCAACATAGTTTGGGAAAATAGCAGCAGGCAGTAGAGGACTGTACTACTTCCTGCAATAGATGTAGCACCCCTCCCTCATCCTGTCCCGTGGGCAATGTGTTTCCTTGCTCTCTACACACAGCCTGCAGTGAGTGAATATGCAGAGCAGCAGGGTGAGTAGAGAGAATGACTGCTGTTCTGCAGCTGGGACATTAGCAGGATGTGTTTAGTGTTTCTGCTGTAATACCAGAGTGCGCCAATCTATTGATAGACTATTGATTATTTATCCTGATCAGAGTAATTAATAATGCAGGGCAGTCTGCTGTTGCAGAAGCCAGTGATACAGGTGCTGACAGCAGACTTCTGTAGTGAGCAGAGAAGCAAGCTCCAGGCAATTTAATTGGCTTTATTGCAGGTAATATCTCTTTTCCCAGCTCCCCCTCCCACACTGTTGTCTTTCCCCATGACCCTTTCCTCTTTTCAGATTTCAGTGGCTTTTTTTAACAGCATATCTCTGCCAAACAGTACTGGTGATGTCTGCAGCCCTGGTGAGAGGTCTACCTGCCATTTCTCCTCTCCCACCATGCTCTCTGTCTTGTGCCTCTACCCCCTTTTCTGACTGTCATCAGGGGAGCTCACAATCTACCCGTACCATAGTCATAGTCTTATGTCCTACTATATTATTATTGTGTATTTATATAGCACTGACCTCTTCTGCAGCACTGTATAGAGTACAGAGTTTCATAACTGTTAGCTCCATCCACATCTTGACAACTCCTTTTCCCCAAAAATCCCCCAAAATTTGCAGCAACACGCTCGGCGCCCAAACCCGTCAACCCTCCCATCAAAAAAATTGGTTGTTTTGGGGGGAATGTCTGTAAATAATCAGCACCGGGTGTCAAATTCCCTAGGTACACCACTGTTTGTTCCAATTCCTTGGATACTCCTCTGGGTGAGTGCATGGCTGCTGACTGACTGACTAAGGACTCCTGTGAATAACACGGTATTTGAAATTGGCAAGATATGGAATAATACTGATGCCTTGTAAGTGGCGATGAGGCAACACTTCTGCAACAATGTATGTAAATATCTAAGGAGAGGAAGCCAGACCAAAGGGTTTGGAAGTGATAATGAAATATCAACTCATGAATCTTTAATGTATACTTATAATGATTCTGATGAATAAGGGGCATGTGCATCCTGCCAATCTAGGCTTGACATGAAGGCATGTTGGAACAGCAGACTGCAGATTGACTAAATACTTTCTGAGATAGGAAATATTTAGGCTCTTAAGATTGAGAATGGCTAGGTTCACACTATCTAGGATGGAAAATGTACAGTTTACTGGACATAAGCTCCAGTCCAGTCTACATCCGTTTGCATCAGTTTTGATTAGTAATCGGAATGGAAAGAATAGTCATTGCTGCAACAGCCTTATCCCCTCTCTGTAATGCTTTCTGTGCTACCACGGGTCATTTCAGTTCCGCTCCCAAAATAGATAGTGAGAACGGCTACTGTCTGCTTACATTGAGATGCTTTGCGTCCGTTGGTATCCAGTCAATTTTCTTTTAGGTCCGGACAAATATTGCAGTTTGAGACTTTCCGGTCCATTTACCGGAGTGGATAAAAATGGATCCATTTAAAACGCTAAAGTGTGGACAGCTCCCGTCAATAACATGGTTTCCTTTTTTATGTCCGTTTGCCCAGTTCTCCACAGTCCATAAAAACTGGATGTTTTTATGCATGTGTGAACCAGCCCAAAACGTGAATTTTCTCAAGCTCGTTCAAACAATGAAAATCAAAAACACGTGGGTGAAATTGTACTATTCTTTTTCTTTTTGCAGATATACAGCATAAACTATTATGTTCAGGATTTTCCCTTACCTTGTTTATAGCTGCCAGCATTTCCAGGGAGGAACAAAAGTGGAATTCCATTTAAGGAAAGATTTTGGTTTATTTCCGCATAAACGCCTTCACCATAAAGATACAATTCATATGTTGGATATAATCGTAACATTTTTTTCGGTAGCTTTATTTTCTGGCAAAAAAAAAAAAGAAAAAGAAAATACAAGTGTCAATAAACATGACAACAGTGTCACAGTACAGATTGACATAAAAGGCAGCAGGTCATTCATTTGCGTGCAGGGTTTTCTAGATTTCTTTCCCCAAAAAAGAAGATGCATTTTAAATGTTACATAATTATACTCAGTAAAAATAACACTGCGCAGAAATGAATGACAAAACCTGCCATTAACTAACTGAGCTACAGGCAAATGGCTATACAGAGAGAGTCTTCATCACCAGAATCAGTTGCTCGTATTGCACCTGCATATGATGTTTGTATGAGCATGTACATTTAAATGTACAGAATATTGGAACGCAAACCTGTTTTAACACATATTTCAAAAAATATTGACTGTTAAGCCTGCTTACTACAATACAACCACACTATTATTTTTCATAGCTGGTTTCTATTGCCTGTTTGCCTACCTTTGTTCCACCATCTTGATTGTGAATACAGCACTGTGAACAGCAGCTTGGCAAAATCTTGAGAATTTTTTTTTTTTATCTGTCTGTAATCTCAGAGATTTATTTTAAAGGAACCCTGATCAGAGGCATAAATTAAAAACTTGGACTTACCTAGGGCTTCCTCCAGCCACCCATAGCCTGCAAGGTCCCCCCCCCAGCATCCTCTTGGTCCCTTCTGTGGTCTCGCCGACAGCTTTGGTAATCCGTGCATGCGTGCACCCACCGCGTCATCCCCCCGGGCACCCTAAGCGTCCTGTGCGGTTATGGCGACTGGCATGATGACGCATTAGGGGCGCGCACACGTGACTTCTACTAAAGTTGCCAAATTAATGGAGCCCCCAGCGGGAACACTGAAAGGACCAAGAGCATGCCGGGGGACTTTGCGGGCTATGTGGGCTATGTGGGCTGGAGGAAACCCGAGGCAAGTTCAGATTTTCAATTTATGTTAGTCAGAGAATTGCTTTCTTTTCCATGTAGTGTTGGTAGCATGTGTGAGCTATGTACAATATGCCACGCTGGGTATTCTTTCTGTGTAAACTTGCATCTGTCACGTTAACCACTTCTCTTACAACACCGCTTGTCACATGACTGCAGAATGCTGGTTAAGGGTTATTCAACAGCGTTAGCATGATGTGAACCCCCACCGCCCCCAATTCCTCCAATCATAGATGAGTAGTATGATGCTACAACAACAAAGGAATTGAACCAGTTGTAAAAAGATAAATGCTTAAGAAAAAAAAAAAGAAAGGTATTTATGTTGAGAAATAAGCAAAAGATAATGTGTCTGAAATAGAATGTTTCATTAATTGGTTAATTAAAAATTGCCGTCACATTTCAGTGGCTTAAATATGCTTTGCAATCATGTGACAAATACCTGTGCTTTTTAAAGGACAACTGAAGCGAGAGGGATATGGAGGCTGCCATATTTATTTCCTTTTAAACAATACCGGTTCTCTGGCTGACATGCTGATCCTCTGACCTCTAATACTTTTAGGTCTCACTTTGACCAGACCTAACCTAACTGTGCATACACAGTGATCAATTATGTCACAAGTTCCACAGTTGTCACTCTATAGTAGAAGATGGTGACCTGTGGACAAGTAAGGCTTCTTGCACACCAAGACGTTGCATTAGGTGGCACGTTAAGGTCGCATAACGTGCACCTAACACAACGTATGGTGCTGCAAGAGCCGACGGTAGAGTGAGCCGCGTTAGGCGGCTCGAGTCCTATAATGTCTCCCAGAGTGGCGCTGATTGGCCAGCGGGACCACGTGATGCGGAGCGAGACACTCCGCATCACGTGGTACCGCCGGCCAATAAGCGCCCGCCAGTGCAGTGAATATTAAGTAGCCATGTGCGCGGCTACTGTAGCTGGCTCTCCCCGCCTCCTCTCCGCCCCCCACTGCGCATGTGCAAACAGTCTAACGCGGCTATAGCCGCTCCAACGCCGTAGCATGCTGCACTTTGCACAGAACGTGCAGCGTTACATGTAACGCAACGTGGGCTGTGTGAACAGCCCACTTGTGTTACATTGCTGTGCGTTGGGGGAGTGTTACAGGCGCACTGACGTGCGCCTGTAACGTCTTGGTGTGTAAGCAGCCTAATAGTAGTTCGGAGTGCACAGGACCGATCAGGAAGAACTATGTAAAGTGCCAGGTGACTAAAGCAGAGGGAGGTCTTTGCTGATCCCTCCCACTATCTGGAACTGAGGTGGGGTGTAGCTATTCCCTCTGTAGCAATCACACACAGCGTAGTCACTAGCCCTAATAATTCGGTTCACATGTGCACAAGGAATAGTAAAACATAACATGACCCAGTAGTGGTTAGGGAGGTTTTCATAGATCGGTGATGACTGGTTCACTAGTGTAGATACAACCAGTTGATCCTATGAGTTGTCCATATAGCCAATCAAGCCAAAGGAAGAACCCCATAGGGGTAAAAATCCACTACTGGCTATAAGCCTTCACAGAAGGTAACATATGGTAGGAATCAGGTGTGAAATATAGGGGTGCAGAGAATATATACCAGTGCAATAATACCTCGACATGTTTCATCCTTCAAGAGGGCGTCGTCAGGAGAAAGATACAGTGCCCAAAAACAGAAAAAAATAAACAGCGGAAAAAAAAACACCAACCATCAAAGATACCCCCAGCAATAGCCCACCATTAGTTTGGGAGGGGTGACACCCTCTGCTCATCCAGCCAATCACTATTCTATTCGCACCAATGATGGGCGGTCCGGCCCTGTAATTGTACCATCCTGCCCTGGCAACCACTCGTTGCCCCGCTAATATTGCTGCTTTGAGCAGTGGGGACCGAGTGTAGGCAGGCTTTTATAGGTTATACTCCCGATGGGACATTATTTCTATTGTGGACGAGCACCCATCGTGACGGGAGATTTCAACACAGAGTCCCCCCGTTGCTAGGGCCGCGGCGGCAATCCCTGGCAACCAGGCGGTTGTATACATGACATCACAGGAAGTGACATTTTGGAGTTTATTGCGGCGCATGGACAGGCAATGGGAGGCACCCCTAGCAGTCTTGCACATACAGCCGGCGGGACATTTCTCACCAGATCAGCTAATCATAGCACTAATAGATTTGGACGCGGCTATCTTTTTAATGTTAATTATCAGTTTTGTAATTTTTCACTCAACTTTGCAAATGTTTGGGCACCATTGTGAAATATAAAAATTTTAAGTACAACGATTAAGTACGATTGATAGAGGTTTGTGAAACTAAATCTAGACTTTCATCGTCTGATATTGTGTATGTTTATTACGATATTTAACGATTATATCGATATACGTGGATTATATCGATGTATGTGACATTACAATAAAAATGTGTAATGATATAATTACGGTAATTAACAATTATATATGTCTTTAAAATGTGTAATGATGTAATTACGATAATAGGTCATTATATGTAATGATTTATTTAAGATAATGTTACAAGTTGACCTAAGCACGTTTAAAAATGGGCTGTATGTCTCGGTCCTGTCGCCGCCAGTCAGTGCGCATGCAGCCATTCGCCCAGCGCACCCATCTGCTCGCCGCAGTAGGATTACGATATCCTTTCTATGTGTAAAAGGGTGTTTATGCAGGGGAAGTTGTTAGGTTTGGGCACCACCAGGGGGGTGGTTAGGTTTAGGCACCACCAGGGGGGGTTTAGGGTTAGGGACCACCAGGGGGGGTTAGGGGTCAGGGATAGGTACAGGGAGGGTTCTGTGTGAAAGTAGGGTTAGGTATATTTAGGGTTAGGCCCCAACATGGGGACTTAGGGTTAGGCACCACCAGGGGGGTGGTTAGGGTTAGGCACCACCAAGGGTGGGTTCTGTGTGAGAGTAGGATCGGGTTAAGCTGTATTGTTGAATTACATTACGATATTTAAACGTTAATATATTTTCATTAACTCCAATCTGTTTTAAAACAGTATATTTTGTTAATGTACTGGTAATAATCGGAATTAACGATTTTACATTACAAACACCAGTATTTATCGATAATTCTAAATTACCGTCATTTTTATTTTTGCCAGTAAATCGCACCCAAATTTAACCGGGGCTTTTTCAAATGTACATTCTCTCACCCCCATCTGCCTGTAGTGGATTTTCACAGTCTAGAAGTAATGGGTATAACCTCTCTTACATATAGAGTGGGTGGATGCTCAGATGGGTGTTTGTACACGCCCAGTCACCATATTTGAGAGACACTGGTCTGCTCACACCTCAGCTCCGACTTGGGCTATTGCTGGGGAAATCTTTGATGGTTGGTGGGTTTTTTCGCTGTTTATTATTTTCTGTTTTTGTGAACTGTATCTTTCTCCTGCCAACGCCCTCTTGAAGAGTGAAACATGACAAGTGATTATAGCACTGTATATATTTTATGCACCCCTATGTTTCACACCTGATTCCTACCATATTTTACCTTCTGTGAAGGCTTATATACCCGGTAGTGGATTTTTACCCCTATGGGGTTCTTCCTTTGGCTTGATTGGCTATAGGGACAATCAAGCCAAACTGGGTGGCTTGATAGTGTAGGTGGACTGGTCGCACCTACACTACTGAACCCGTAATCAGCGATCTATGAAAAACTCCCTAACCACTACTGGGTCGTATTATGTTTTACTATTCCTTGTGCACGTGTGAACCGAATTATTGGGGCTAGTGACTACACAGTTTGTGATTGCTACAGAGGGAATAGCTACACCCCACCTCAGTTCCAGATAGTGGGAGGGAATCAGCAAAGACCTCCCGCTGCTTTAGTCATCTGTAATTTACATAGTCCTTCCCATCGGTCATGTACTTTTACTTGTCCACAGGTCACCATCTTCTACTACAGGGTGACAACTGTGGACCTAGTGACATAATTGATCACTGTGGTACGTACAGTTAGGTTAGATAGACAAAGTGAGACATATCGTATTTACAGGTACCATTTCAGTTTGTGAGGCAGTTTCTAATACTTTTAGCCATAGGACCTGAACAAGCATATGCAGATCAGGCATTTCTGACATTGTTATTATTGTATCGATCTGAAAAGATTAGTTGTATGCTTGTTCCTTTTATGGTTCAGACACTACTGAAGTAAAATACAGTAGCAAGAAAAAGTATGTGAACCCTTTGGAATTATATGGATTTATGCACAAATTGGCCATAACATGTGATCTTATCTTCATCTAAGTCACAACAATAGACAATCACAGTCAATTAATTAAATGCTTCCATGTTTTTATTGAATGTACCATGTAAACATTCACAGTGCAGGTGGAAAAAGTATGTGAACCTCCTTTGGCAGCAATAACTTCAACCAAATGTTTCCTGTAGTTGCAGATCAGACGTGCATAACTGTCAGGAGTAATTCTTAGATGAAGATCAGATCACATTTTATGGCCAATTTGTGCAGAAATCCATAAAATTCCAAAGGGTTCACATACTTTTTCTTGCTACTGTAGATCAGTAGGGCTGCCAGGCAACTAGTAGCGTTCAAAAGGATCCTCTGGTCCCCCGCTGCCAGCTAGTTTAATGCGTAAAATTTTACGTATTACACCCGTAACGCGTAAAAATGTACTTGTTGATGTCTGCAATAGCTTCCTGCACCCGGAAGAATGCGTAAAAACATACGCATGGCGGCCGGCCAACTCCTAGTCTGCAAAAACGAAACTAGCTGGCAGCGGGGGACCAGAGGAGCCATGAGTGGCTGCGAGGGCACAGAATGGCTGCAGGGGGCTGGTAGATGCCCCAGGTAAGTAAAACTTTTGTTTACAGTTAAGCTTGGTACACATGAGCAAAATTTGTAGCTGTCGCTAGCACACAGGAGCGTGTGCGCGACAGCTTGGCGACAACTCGTCGCCAAGTCCCTCTACATCCACACGGCAGCAGAGGGATTAGCGATGCGGCAGAAGCTGTCGCCGAGGTTCCTCCCCCCCGCTGGAAGCTCTGTGTGCTGTGTGTGGGTTGCTGTCGCTAGTCCGCATACACACGCGGACTAGCGACAGTTGCGGCTGAGTTGCGGCCAATCGCCTGGCGACAGCAGCGACGGTTCGGGGCGCACGCGCCATACTCACGGGCGACCTGTCGTCGCAACACGCGCGCGCCAGGTGGTTGCGGCGACAATTGTAGACCGTGAGTATGGGCCATTAAGGTTCCCTTTAATGATGATTAGAGACAGGAATTGCTGCAGCCAGCTGAGGGTCCCTGGTGTCTCTGTGTGATTTGGTTGAATGTTTGCCAATATGGGTGTAGCCCTCTGGCTGGTTTTCTAAAGGTTCATACACACCTACCAACTATCTATCCAACTATCTACCAAACTTGTCTGCTAAGCCCCATACAACTCTTGTTGTGAAACAAGTTGAAACAATTTTTTTAAAAAACTGTCGGATTGACTTCTTATCAGCTTTTTGAACAATAGAAAAATACTTTTTTTTTTGTTGTTTCAACAGGTTTCACAACAAAAAGCGGTTTGACAATTGTGCTGAGTAAAAGACCGCTGTTGAGCGTGTGAATGGGGCTTAACATACAAGTTAATATACAAGTTTGGCAGATAGTTGCATAGATCGTTGGTAGATGTGTATGAGCCTTAAGCATGTCAGAGTTAGCATTGTTTGGAGTTCTGCAATGTGAAAAGCAGGGCAAGGAGAAAAGAGATTAACCATGGAAAGTTAAATTACAATGGCCAAACACCTTGCGGTGCAGATGAAAGCAAACTGTTCTAAAGCCCCATGCACACGCTCAACAACAGTCTTTTATTGTGAAACAACTTTTGTTGTAAAACAAAACAAAAAAAAAAAAAGTTGCTTGCCATTGTTGAAAAAACTGATAAGACGTCAATCCAACAGTGTTGTGTGTGAACAATAGCAAGCAACTTATTTTGGTTGATCAATTTGTTTCACAACAAAAGTTGTTTGATAATTGTGCTGCATAAAAGACCGCTGTTGAGCATGGTGTTTGGGGTTTTACTTTCTGGATGACCTTCGTATACACACACACACACACACACACACACACACACACACACACACACACACACACACACACACACACACACACACACACACACACACACACACACACACACACACACACACACACACACACACACACACACACACACACACACACACACACACACACACACACACACCCCTTTAGCATGGTGTGGAACAAGAGATTTGCATCATGGATGTGCATGTCAATATTGATTAAAAACTCGGAGTAATGTTTCCAACACCTTGTTGAATCTACTGTATGTCATGAAGAATTAAAACAGTTCTGAAAGGCAACAGGTGGTCTAACCCAGTGCTAGCAAGGTGTACCTAATAAAGTGGCCAGTGAATGTATACACAGGGGTCATCCACAAAAGTAATGCCTGTTTGCTTTCATCTGCCAATCAAGGTATTTTGTAATAGAACTTGCATCTGTCAGATTAATCTCTTCTCTCCTTGCACCTCTTGACATGTGACTGCAGAATGTCAATAACTGTTAGTTCAGCAGCGTTAACACAAACCTCCCCAACCAGTTTATTTTCTTTGAGCAAACTCCATGGTTGGTAAACTCCATTCCTATTGTGGCCTCCAGTACATTTATGCCAACAATATCCACAGCTACTTTTCAGCTAATCTAACTTTTCTGTTATTCCACACTTCCTGTCACCTACAGTGGCTTGCAAAAGTATTCGGCCCCCTTGACGTTTTCCACATTTTGTCACATTACTGCCACAAACATGAATCAATTTTATTGGAATTCCACGTGAAAGACCAATACAAGGTGGTGTACATGTGAGAAGTGGAACGAAACTCATACAGGATTCCAAACATTTTTTTTTACAAATAACTTCAAAGTGGGGTGTGCGTAATTATTCAGCCCCCGAGTACTTTGTAGAACCACCTTTTGCTGCAATTACAGCTGCCAGTCTTTTAGGGTATGTCTCTACCAGCTTTGTACATCTAGAGACTGAAATCCTTGCCCATTCTTTTTTGCAAAACAGCTCCAGCTCAGTCAGATAAGATGGACAGCGTTTGTGAACAGCAGTTCTCAGATCTTGCCACAGATTCTCGATTGGATTTAGATCTGGACTTTGACTGGGCCATTCTAACACATGGATATGTTTTGTTTTAAACCATTCCATTGTTGCACTGGCTTTATGTTTAGGGTCGTTGTCCTGCTGGAACGTGAACCTCCGCCCCAGTCTCAAGTCTTTAGCAGACTCCAAGAGGTTTTCTTCCAAGATTGCCCTGTATTTAGCTCCATCCATCTTCCCATCAACTCTGACCAGCTTCCCTTCCCTGCTGAAGAGAAGCACCCCCAGAGCATGATGCTGCCACCACCATATTTGACAGTGGGGATGGAGTGTTCAGAGGGATGTGTAGTGTTCGTTTTCCGCCACATATAGCATTTTGCATTTTGGCCAAAAAGTTGCATTTTGGTCTCATCTGACCAGAGCACCTTCTTCTACATGTTTGCTGTGTCCCCCACATGGCTTGTGGCAAACTGCAAATGGGACTTCGTATGCTTTTCTGTTAACAATGGCTTTCTTCTTGCCACTCTTCGTGCAGTGCACGACTAATAGTTGCCCTATGGACAGATTCCCCCACCTGAGCTGTAGATCTCTGCAACTCGCCCAGAGTCACCATGGGTCTCTTGACTGCATTTCTGATCAGCACTCTCTTTGTTCGGCCTGTGAGTTTAGGTGGAGGGCCTTGTCTTGGTAGATTTACCGTTGTGCCATACTCCTTCCATTTTTTAATGATCTCTTGAACAGTGCTCCGTCGGATGTGCAAGGCTTTGGAAATCTTTTTGTAGCCTAAGCCTGCTTTAAATTTCTCAATAACTTTATCCCTGACCTGTCTGGTGTGTTCTTTGGCCTTCATGGTGTTGTTGCTCCCAATATTCTCTTAGACAACCGCTGAGACCGTCACAGAGCAGCTGTATTTGTACTGACATTAGATTACACACAGGTGCACTCTATTTAGTCATTAGCACTCATCAGGCAATGTCTATGGGCAACTGACTGCACTCAGACCAAAGGGGGATGAATAATTACGCACACCCCACTTTGCAGTTATTTGTAAAAAAAATGCTTGGAATCGTGTATGATTTCCGTTCCACTTTTCACGTGTACATCACTTTGTATTGGTCTTTCACGTGGAATTCCAATAAAATTGATTCATGTTTGTGGCAGTAATGTGACAAAATATGGAAAACTTCAAGGGGGCTGAATACTTTTGCAAGCCACTATATCTCCTTGTGGATGCATGAGAGGTACCAAAATGTAACACGCATAAAAGCTAGACTACAAAAGCTTGCTTATTTTCTGAACGTTTCCATAGCAAATGTTTTTTCTGTAGGGAGTAAAAGCCAACTACAAATCAAAAGTTATCTGAAGCTGAATCGCCTGGAAACTAGCAAAACTGTACCTAAAACAGAAAGTCAGCATTTTGTGTTTGCTTGTGCTGTAAAAATCATTGTTCTATCTTTCATAGTTTTTGAGATATATAAGTTTGCACAAAAAAAGCTGTGTGTGTGTGTGTGGGGGGGGGGGGGGGGGGGTGTTGGTATCAAGTGAACTCTTTACATTTATTTAAAAAAAAAAACTTTAATATCACCCAGAACTATAAAAGAACAATGATTTTTTTGAAGCACAAATGTGACACTAACCAACCATACCAGATTCATGCCCGCTTAATGATACAATCTTGATTATACAGTCTAATTTTTATGTATTATGAGGGAACACCTAGGCCACTGAGGCCCTGCTCACAGTGGTCAGTTGCGTTGCAGAATAATTCTGCATGTCAACTCACTGCCCATACAATTTTATGGGCCTGTTCACGATGCAATGTTTACCCTCCATTGCAATCCTGCTTTTTCAGGATGTACAACACAATGCAATGCCACAGTGTGAACCTAGCCTTCCATAATCTATTTCCAATGTAAACTTTGCACTGATTCATTTTCTGGTCATCTTATTTCTTTGAAGACTTGCAGATTTTGTGCATTATAACCTGGTGGGATGTCAGCACACACAGGAAGTTCTAGGAGAATGTAGGAGGCGCCCAATGTATATCAATCTAATAAAAAGGTAAGTGGCTCTTACCTTAAGGATGTCACATACATGAACGCAAAATTTTCAGTAAAAGTAAAATGTTTTATTATGCACATCCAACAATGCGTTACGCGGCAACAAACCGCTTCATCAGGTCAAGTTCATATGGTATGTTATATAATATATATGTTTATATGGAATACTATGTTGTTATATGGTTTTAGATGAATATTGGTTCCTGAGCTCCTGTCAATTTTCTTTTAAGGAACTTGACCTGATGAATTGCATTCATGAATGTAAATGAATTAAGGTAAGATCCACTTACCTTTTTATTAGATTGATATACATTCTCCTAGTACTTACAGTAACCTCCTGAAGGGGAGTGTACTTTGTCGTTGACCTCACAATTCTGCAAGGCAAACACCCCTTTTTTGTCTTTGGGGCAGCGACCACTTTACTTTTTCACAAAGGCGGAGTGGGGACGGAATTTCCCCACATGCCCTTGAGTGGTTGCATCCCCTGCATTCCACCTTTGTGAGTATACTTGAACATTGTATATATTATTTCCTCTGCATTTATGGTAGTACACGATATTGGGCTCCCAGTATCTCTGTGTCTTCTCTTGTCTCTACAAGATTATCCACACAGGAAGTTGTAGGATTAAAGTGACACTGAAGTGAAAAAAAACAAAAAACAAACGTATGATATAATGTATATAATTGTATGGGTAGTACAGATAATTAATAGAACATTAGTAGCATAGAAAAGAGTCTCATTTTTATTTTTTATTACATTGCATCATTCTATCATATTTGCAATTACAAAAAAAAAAAACACACACTGTGTTTTAACTGTTTCCGTACCAACGCAGTACGCATCTATGTTCGGCTACCTGCACACTGCAAATCCGTTTTGCGATTCCGATTTTCAATTCTGATTTTCCCTGAATACATTCAACAGAAAAACAGATCAAAAATGCAGCATGCAGTAAAGATTAAAAATCGGAATCGGATGTAAAAACCGATTAAAAAGCGGAATCTGAATCGGAATCGCATGCAGTGTGCAAGGAGCCTTCAGCAGGTGGTGCTGCGGCTCAGACTGGATGTAGATTCAACGTCGCAATGAATCACGCTTCCCCGCCCTTACCGCAGCTCTGATCCCGCCGCAATTCGCTCGCTCTCCCATCTATAAGACAAGACAAGACAAATAACATTTATATTGCGCTTTTCTCCTTGCGGACTAAAAGCGCCAGAGCAGAGCAGCAGCCACTAGGGCGCGCTCTATTGGCAGTAGCAGTGTAAGGGAGACTTGCCAAAGGTCTCCTACTGAATTAGTGCTGGCTTACTGAACAGGCAGAGCCGAGATTCGAACCCTGGTCTCCTGTGTCAGAGGCAGAGCCCTTAACCATTACACCATCATCCAGCTAAGATGGCAGAGTTCTGTAAACAGGTCAAGAGCCGCTTTAATTGGCTCCTGACCGCATGATCATGGAGAGCCAATCACATTGGCTCCCATTGACAGACAGCGTCGGGAGCCAATGAAAGCGGCTTCTGACCGGCGGTCAGCATTCTGCCGTCATAGAGACAGCAGAGAGAGGAGCATGCAGCAATGGGGCAGTGTCGTGACCTGCGAGAGCGGCGGGTATGTGCGGCAATTCGCCAGGAGGCTGCGTTTTACTGTACCATCAGTCTCTGGTCCTTAAGGGGGCAGAGACTGCTGGTAAGGAAGTGGTTAAACTATGAAACAGAGCAGAGCTAATGACTCTGAACTACCCCTGCAGTAAAAGCTTATCTGAAGCGGTGTCTGACTGTTTCTTTGGTGTATAAGTGCTTCAGAAAATAGGACTCTGGGCTCAAACCCACTAGAAGCCTTTTTTAAGCGCTATTGACTTGAAAAAGCTCTTGCTAATGCAATGCTATGGGGGATTTTTTTTATAAAATTACATCGCTCAAGCGGGATCACATCCATAGCATTACATTAGCAAGAGCTTTTCGAATCACAAAGCGCTCAGAAAAGGCTCTCCTAGTGGGTTTCAGGCCTGTCTCTGACTTTTAGGGCCTGTTCAGACTATATGTGCGTTCCTAGCCGTTTTTCCAGAACGCATACAGACAGACTTTCCGCATAGAAACGGCTACTCATGTTTTCTAATTGCCTCGTTCACATGTATGCGTATGAGACGCATACGTTTCTCATCCGCATTGCTGCATGCAGTTCTGTGCGTCACGCATACAAACGGACGCAAGGAAAGTCTATGGATGCGTATCAAAAACGCATACTATTGCATTTTTAGTGTACGTTTCCCTCTGCGGTTCCCATAATTCTCTTTTTTTCTGGGTCACGTGTGTGTGCAAAACGCAATAGAAAACGCATTTGAACGCAAGAAAAATGCATGCGTTTTTCAACTTGTGTTTCTTTGAATTTATACGTGTTCTGCAAATGCTGACAGTCTGAACAGGCCCTAAGTTAGTCAGAGAGCTCAGAGAAGCTCTCTTGCATAGATAACAAGTGAAGTTTCTATGGGCTCGTTCACACTAGAGGCGTTTTTCGCTTTTTTAAAGCACGGCCAAGTGTTCAAAATCACCCTGAAAGCGATTACATCATTATTCTCTATGAGACATGAGTCTCTATGAGTTCACATCTGAGCGGTTCGTTTCCGATCCGCTCACAAAAGTGGTGCATGGGCCTTTTTTGAGGTTTCGCCTCAATGAAAGGTATAGGAAAAACGCAAACTCTCACAAAATTGCTTTGTGCAGCAATTGCGTTCGCGTTTTTAAGAATAAATACATTGTATTTATTCTTTTCCAGATCAAAGAGTTCACTTCCTGACTGACGTCAGGAAGTGTAAAAACAGAATCGCTCGGCAATACCGCTTAGAAAAGTGGTTTAAAAAAATAAATTAAAAAAAAAACCCACAAAAAACAGCGCACAGGTAATCAGAAATAAAAATCGCCTTAAAAAACGCCAAACATGGATGGACATGCGAACGGAACGCGATGTGAACAGGGCCTTAGAGGACAACTGAAGTGAGAAGAATATGGAGGCTGCCCTATTTATTTCCTTATAAACAATACCAGTTGCCCGGCTGCCCTGCTGGTCTGTTTGGCTACTGTAATATCTGAATTACACCAGAAACAAGCATGCAGCTAATCTTGGCAGATCTGACAATAATGTCAAACACAGATCTGCTGCATGCTTGTTCAGGGTCTATGGCTAAAAGTATTACAAGCAGAGGATCAGCCAGATCCTGCTTAAAATGAAATAAATATGGCAGCTTCCATATCCCTCTCGCTTCAGTTGTCCTTTAACTCATAGGGCTCCGAAACACTGTAAGCGTTTTTTTGAGCAGTTGCGATTAAAAAAGATTGCATAAAAAATCACAGCGATCGCGCACATGTAAAACGTTAATCAATTGCAAGAACTCAGAAAAGCACTTCTAGCGTGTTTGTGCCCTCACTGTACTGGAAACAATATGAGACTCTGTTCTTTGCTACTAATGTTCTATTTCTTAGGTGTACTACATATACAATTCATTATCTCATAAGTTTATTTTCACTTCAGATTCCCTTTAAGGACAACCATCATGCTGCACAAATTCCAGAGATGCACCTGGAGGCATGGAGGAGGCATAAAACTTACAAGGTTTCTAGGAAATTTGAGCTATACAGGATCTTCTCAAAAAATTAGCATATTGTGATAAAGTTCATTATTTTCTGTAATGTACTGATAAACATTAGACTTTCATATATTTTAGATTCAAATACACACAACTGAAGTAGTTCAAGCCTTTTATTGTTTTAATATTGATGATTTTGGCATACAGCTCATGAAAACCCAAATTTCCTATCTCAAAAAATTAGCATATTTCATCCAACCAATAAAAGAAAAGTGTTTTTAAAACAAAAAAAGTCAACCTTCAAATAATTATGTTCAGTTAGGCACTCAATACTTGGTAAGGAATCCTTTTGCAGAAATGACTGCTTCAATGCGGCAGGGCATGGAGGCAATCAGCCTGTGGCACTGCTGAGGTGTTATGGAGGCCCAGGATGCTTCGATAGCGGCCTTAAAGAGACTCCGTAACAAAAATTACATCCTGTTTTTTATCATCCTACAAGTTCCAAAAGCTATTCTAATGTGTTCTGGCTTACTGCAGCACGTTCTACTATCACCATCTCTGTAATAAACCAACTTATCTCTCTCTTGTCAGACTTGTCAGCCTGTGTCTGGAAGGCTGCCAAGTTCTTCAGTGTTGTGGTTCTGTGATGCATCTCCCCCCTCCTGGCCCCCTTATGCACACTGCCTGTGTGTAATGATCTCTTGAGATACAAAAGGAAGGATGTATACAGCCTGCTTGTGTATGAATGTATTTTCTATGTGTGGACATACTGTACATCAACCTACTTCCTGTTTTGGTGGCCATTTTGTTTGTTTATAAACAAACTCTTTAAAACTGTTTTTAACCACTTTTAATGCGGCGAGGAGCGGCGAAATTGTGACAGAGGGTAATAGGAGATGTCCCCTAACGCACTGGTATGTTTACTTTTCTGCGATTTTAACAATACAGATTCTCTTTAAGCTCATCCAGTGTGTTGGGTCTTGCGTCTCTCAACTCTCTCTTCACAATATCCCACAGATTCTCTATGGGGTTCAGGTCAGGAGAGTTGGCAGGCCAATTGATCACAGTAATACCATGGTCAGTAAACCATTTACCAGTGGTTTTGCCACTGTGAGCAGGTGCCAGATCATGCTGAAAAATGAAATCTTCATCTCCATAAAGCTTTTCAGCAGATGGAAGCATGAACCCACTATTGAACCAGAAACAGCGGCAGAAGCGCCTGACCTGGGCTACAGAGAAGCAGCACTGGACTGTTGCTCAGTGGTCCAAAGTACTTTTTTCGGATGAAAGCAACTTTTACATGTCATTCGGAAATCAAGGTGCCAGAGTCTGGAGTAAGACTGGGGAGAGGGAAATGCCAAAATGCCTGAAGTCCAGTGTCAAGTACCCACAGTCAGTGATGGTCTGGGGTGCCATGTCAGCTGCTGGTGTTGGTCCACTGTGTTTTGTCAAGGGCAGGGTCAATGCACCTAGCTGTCAGGAGATTGTGGAGCACTTCATGCTTCCATCTGCTGAAAAGCTTTATGGAGATGAAGATTTCATTTTTCAGCACGACCTGGCACCTGCTCACAGTGCCAAAACCACTGGTAAATGGTTTACTGACCATGGTATTACTGTGCTCAATTGGCCTGCCAACTCTCCTGACCTGAACCCCATAGAGAATCTGTGGGATATTGTGAAGAGAGAGTTGAGAGACGCAAGACCCAACACTCTGGATGAGCTTAAAGAGAATCTGTATTGTTAAAATCGCACAAAAGTAAACATACCAGTGTGTTAGGGGACATCTCCTATTACCCTCTGTCACAATTTCACCGCTCCCCGCCGCATTAAAAGTAGTCAAAAACAGTTTTAAAAAGTTTGTTTATAAACAAACAAAATGGCCACCAAAACAGGAAGTAGGTTGATGTACAGCATGTCCACACATAGAAAATACATCCATACACAAGCAGGCTGTACACAGCCTTACTTCTGAATCTCAAGAGATCACTTGTGTGTGTTTACCTTCTGTCCCCAGCTTCTCTCATGCACTGAACATTACAGGCTTCCTGCAGACAGCTCTGCCTATGTCGTTAATTCCTCAGTATGTGACAGACCAGCTCCTTTCACAGCCTCCAGAGGAGGATTTTTATCCAGCTCTCTTCTATCACTGATAAGATAGCAGAGAAGCTGCTGGCTTATGTAAATAAAACAAACACTGGAGTGTGCATAGAGGAACAGTTCAACACTGAAGAACTTGGCAGCCTTCCAGACACAGGCCGACAAGTCTGACAGGGGAAAGATACATTGATTTATTACAGAGATGGTTATAGTAGAAAGAGCTGCAGTAAGCCAGAACAGATTAGAATAGGTTTAGGAACTTGTAGGATGGTAGAAAAAAACGTTGTAATTTTTGTTACAGAGTCACTTTAAGGCCGCTATCGAAGCATCCTGGGCCTCCATAACACATGAGCAGTGCCACAGGCTGATTGCCTCCATGCCACGCCGCATTGAAGCAGTCATTTCTGCAAAAGGATTCCCGACCAAGTATTGAGTGCATAACTGAACATAATTATTTGAAGGTTGACTTTTTTTGTTTTAAAAACACTTTTCTTTTATTGGTCGGATGAAATATGCTAATTTTTTGAGATAGGAAATTTGGGTTTTCATGCGCTGTATGCCAAAATCATCAATATTAAAACAATAAAAGGCTTGAACTACTTCAGTTGTGTGTATTTGAATCTAAAATATATGAAAGTCTAATGTTTATCAGTACATTACAGAAAATGATGAACTTTATGACAATATGCTAATTTTTTGAGAAGATCCTGTATATCGCTTATTTCCTTTCATCCTCACTATCACACTGCCTTCAAGGGGACCAGAAGTAAAAGGGATATGGAAGCTGCCATATTCCTTTTAAACAAAACCAGTTGCCTGGCAGTTGTTCTCTTTGGCTGCAGTTGTGTCTGAGTCACACACCTGAAAGAAGCATGCAGCTTGTCACATTTTTGTCAGAAACATCTAATTGGCATGCTTGTTCAGGGTCTATGGCTTAAAGTATTAGAGGCAGAGCATCAGCAGGACAGCCTTGCAATTGGTATTGTTTAACCACTTCAGGACCACAGTCTTTTCGCCCCTTAAGGACCAGAGCCTTTTTCTCCATTCAGACCACTGCAGCTTTCACGGTTTATTGCTCGGTCATACAACCTACCACCTAAATGAATTTTACCTCCTTTTCTTGTCACTAATACAGCTTTCTTTTGATGCTATTTGATTGCTGCTGCGAGTTTTACTTTTTATTATATTCATCAAAAAAGACATGAATTTTGTCAAAAAAATGACTTTTTTAACTTTCTGTGCTGACATTTTTCAAATAAAGTAAAATTTCCTATACATTTGAGCGCGAAAGTTATTCTGCTACATGTCTTTGATAAAAAAAAAAACATTCAGTGTATATTTATTGGATTGGGTAAAAGTTATAGCGTTTACAAACTATGGTGCCAAAAGTGAATTTTCCCATTTTCAAGCATCTCTGACTTTTCTGCGCACCTGTCATGTTTCATGAGGGGCTAAAATTCCAGGATAGTACAAATACCCCCCAAATGACCCCATTTTGGAAAGAAGACATCCCAAAGTATTCAGTGAGAGGCATGGTGAGTTCATAGAAGATTTTATTTTTTGTCACAAGTTAGCGGAAAATGACAGTTTGTGACAAAAAAAAAAAAAAAAAAAAGTTTCCATTTCTTCTAACTTGCGACAAAAAAAAATGAAATCTGCCACAGACTCACTATGCTCCTCTCTGAATACCTTGAAGTGTCTACTTTCCAGAATGGGGTCATTTGTGGGGTGTGTTTACTGTCCTGGCATTTGGGGGGTGCCTAATTGTAAGCACCCCTGTAAAGCCTAAAGATGCTCATTGGACTTTGGGCCCCTTAGCGCAGTTAGGCCGCAAAAAAGTGCCACACATGTGGTATTGCCGTACTCAGGAAAAGTAGTATAATGTGTTTTGGGGTGTATTTTTACACATACACATGCTGGGTGGGAGAAATATCTCCGTAAATGACAATTTTTTTATTTTTTTTACACACAATTGTCTATTTATAGAGATATTTCTCCCACTCAGCATGGGTATGTAGAAAAATACACCCCAAAACACATTATACTACTTCTCCTGAGTACGGCGATACCACATGTGTGGCACTTTTTTGCACCCTAACTGCGCTAAGGGGCCCAAAGTCCAATGAGTACCTTTAGGATTTCACAGGTCATTTTGAGAAATTTCGTTTCAAGACTACTCCTCACGGTTTAGGGCCCCTAAAATGCCAGGACAGTATAGGAACCCCACAAATTACCCCATTTTAGAAAGAAGACACCCCAAGGTATTCCGTTAGATGTATGGTGAGTTCATAGAAGATTTTTTTTTTTTGTCACAAGTTAGCGGAAATTGATTTTAATTGTTTTTTTTCACAAAGTGTCATTTTCCGCTAACTTGTGACAAAAAATAAAATCTTCTATGAACTCGCCATTCTCCTAACGGAATACCTTGGGGTGTCTTCTTTCTAAAATGGAGTCATTTGTGGGGTTCCTATACTGCCCTGGTATTTTAGGGGCCCTAAACCGTGAGGAGTAGTCTTGAAACCAAATGTGGCAAAATGACCTGTGAAATCCTAAAGGTACTCATTGGACTTTGGGCCCCTTAGCGCACTTAGGGTGCAAAAAAGTGCCACACATGTGGTACCGCCGTACTCAGGAGAAGTAGTATAATGTGTTTTGGGGTGTATTTTTACACATACCCATGCTGGGTGGGAGAAATATCTCTGTAAATGACAATTATTTGATTTTTTTTACACACAATTGTCCATTTACAGAGAGATTTCTCCCACCCAGCATGGGTATGTATAAAAATACACCCCAAAACACATTATACTACTTCTTCTGAGTACGGCGATACCACATGTGTGACACTTTTTTGCAACCTAGGTGCGCTAAGGGGCCTAACGTCCTATTCACAGGTCATTTTGAGGCATTTGGATTCTAGACTACTCCTCACGGTTTAGGGCCCCTAAAATGCCAGGGCAGTATAGGAACCCCACAAGTGACCCCATTTTAGAAAGAAGACACCCCAAGGTATTCTGGTAGGAGTATGGTGAGTTCATAGAAGATTTTTTTTTTGTCACAAGTTAGCGGAAAATGACACTTTGTGAAAAAAAAAACAATACATATCAATTTCCGCTAACTTGTGACAAAAAATAAAATCTTCTATGAACTCATCATACACCTAAAAGAATACCTTGGGGTGTCTTCTTTCTAAAATGGGGTCACTTGTGGGGTTCCTATACTGCCCTGGCATTTTAGGGGCCCTAAACCGTGAGGAGTAGTCTTGAACCCAAATGTCTCAAAATGACCTGTGAAATCCTAAAGGTACTCATTGGACTTTGGGCCCCTTAGCACAGTTAGGCTGCAAAAAAGTGTCACACATGTGGTATCGCCGTACTCAGAAGAAGTAGTATAATGTGTTTTGTGGTGTATTTTTACATATAACCATGCTGGGTGGGAGAAATATCTCTGTAAATGACACATTTTTTTATTTGTTTTACACACAATTGTCCATTTACAGAGAGATTTCTCCCACCCAGCATGGGTATGTGTAAAAATACACCACAAAACACATTATACTACTTCTCCTGAGTATGGCGATACCACATGTGTGACACTTTTTTGCAGCCTAGGTGCGCTAAGGGGCCCAACGTCCTATTCACAGGTCATTTTGAGGCATTTGTTTTCTAGACTACTCCTCACGGTTTAGGGCCCCTAAAATGCCAGGGCAGTATAGGAACCCCACAAGTGACCCCATTTTAGAAAGAAGACACCCCAAGGTATTCCGTTAGGGGTATGGTGAGTTCATAGAAGATTTTATTTTTTCTCACAAGTTAGTGAAAAATGACACTTTGTGAAAAAAACAATAACAATCCAATTTCCGCTAACTTTTGACAAAAAATAAAATATTCTATGAACCCATCATACACCTAACAGAATACCTTGGGGTGTCTTCTTTCTAAAATGGGGTCACTTGTGGGGTTCCTATACTGCCCTGGCATTTTACGGGCCCAAAACTGTGAGTAGTCTGGAAACCAAATTTCTCAAAATGACTGTTCAGGGGTATAAGCATCTGCAAATTTTGATGACAGGTGGTCTATGAGGGGGCAAATTTTGTGGAATCGGTCATAAGCAGGGTGGCCTCTTAGATGACAGGATGTATTGGGCCTGATCTGATGGATAGGAGTGCTAGGGGGGTGACAGGAGGTGATTGATGGGTGTCTCAGGGGGCGGTTAGAGGGGAAAATAGATGCAATCAATGCACTGGGGAGGTGATCGGAAGGGGGTCTGAGGGGGATCTGAGGGTTTGGCCGAGTGATCAGGAGCCCACACGGGGCAAATTAGGGCCTGATCTGATGGGTAGGTGTGCTAGGGGGTGACAGGAGGTGATTGATGGGTGTCTCAAGGTGTGATTAGAGGGGGGAAATAGATGCAAGCAATGCACTGGCGAGGTGATCAGGGCTGGGGTCTGAGGGCGTTCTGAGGTGTGGGCGGGTGATTGGGTGCCCGCAAGGGGCAGATTAGGGTCTAATCTGATGGGTAACAGTGACAGGTGGTGATAGGGGGTGATTGATGGGTAATTAGTGGGTGTTTAGAGGAGAGAATAGATGTAAACAATGGATTTGGGAGGTGATCTGATGTCGGATCTGCGGGCGATCTATTGGTGTGGGTGGGTGATCAGATTGCCCGCAAGGGGCAGGTTAGGGGCTGATTGATGGGTGGCAGTGACAGGGGGTGATTGATGGGTGGCAGTGACAGGGGGTGATTGATGGGTGATTGACAGGTGATCAGTGGGTTATTACCCGGAATAACAGATGTAAATATTGCACGGGCAAATTGATAAGGGGGGGGGGTCTGAGGGCAATCTGAGCGTGTGGGCGGGTGATTGGGTGCCCGCAAGGGGCAGATTAGGGTCTAATCTGATGGGTAACAGTGACAGGTGGTGATAGGGGGTGATTGATGGGTAATTAGTGGGTGTTTAGAGGAGAGAATAGATGTAAACAATGGATTTGGGAGGTGATCTGATGTCGGATCTGCGGGCGATCTATTGGTGTGGGTGGGTGATCAGATTGCCCGCAAGGGGCAGGTTAGGGGCTGATTGATGGGTGGCAGTGACTGGGGGTGATTGATGGGTGGCAGTGACAGGGGGTGATTGATGGGTGATTGACAGGTGATCAGTGGGTTATTACCCGGAATAACAGATGTAAATATTGCACGGGCGAATTGATAAGGGGGGGTCTGAGGGCAATCTGAGCGTGTGGGCAGGTGATTGGGTGCCCGCAAGGGGCAGATTAGGGTCTAATCTGATGGGTAACAGTGACAGGTGGTGATAGGGGGTGATTGATGGGTAATTAGTGGGTGTTTAGAGGAGAGAATAGATGTAAACAATGGATTTGGGAGGTGATCTGATGTCGGATCTGCGGGCGATCTATTGGTGTGGGGGGGTGATCAGATTGCCCGCAAGGGGCAGGTTAGGGGCTGATTGATGGGTGGCAGTGACAGGGGGTGATTGATGGGTGGCAGTGACAGGGGGTGATTGATGGGTGATTGACAGGTGATCAGTGGGTTATTACCCGGAATAACAGATGTAAATATTGCACGGGCGAATTGATAAGGGGGGGGTCTGAGGGCAATCTGAGCGTGTGGGCAGGTGATTGGGTGCCCGCAAGGGGCAGATTAGGGTCTAATCTGATGGGTAACAGTGACAGGTGGTGATAGGGGGTGATTGATGGGTAATTAGTGGGTGTTTAGAGGAGAGAATAGATGTAAACAATGGATTTGGGAGGTGATCTGATGTCGGATCTGCGGGCGATCTATTGGTGTGGGGGGGTGATCAGATTGCCCGCAAGGGGCAGATCAGGGGCTGATTGATGGGTGGCAGTGACAGGGGGTGATTGACGGGTGATTGACAGGTGATTGACAGGTGATTGACAGGTGATCAGGGGGGATAGATGCATACAGTACACGGGGGGGGGGGGGGGGGTCTGGGGGGGGTCTGGGGAGAATCTGAGGGGTGGGGGGGTGATCAGGAGGGAGTAGGGGGCAGATTAGGGACTTAAAAAAAAAATAGCGTTGACAGATAGTGACAGGGAGTGATTGATGGGTGATTAGGAGGGTGACTGGGTGCAAACAGTGGTCTGGGGGGTGGGCAGGGGGGGGTCTGAGGGGTGCTGTGGGCGATCAGGGGGCAGGGGGGGGGGGAAATCAGTGTGTTTGGTGCAGACTAGGGTGGCTGCAGCCTGCCCTGGTGGTCCCTCGGACACTGGGACCACCAGGGCAGGAGGCAGCCAGTATAATAGGCTTTGTATACATTACAAAGCCTATTATACACTGTTGCAGCGGCGATCCGGATGCCAGTAACCCGCCGGCGCTTCCGAACGGCCGGCGGGTTACGGCGAACGGGGGGCGGAGCCAGTCCCCGGCGGCTGATCGCGTCACGAATGACGCGATCGCCGCATAGCCACTCCCGCAGCCGCCCCCGCCGATGGGCGTATTGCGGTCGTTTGGGCCCGGACTTTGCCGCCGCCCATCGGCTGGGGGCGGTCGTTAAGTGGTTAAAAGGAAATAAATATGGCAGTTTTTTTTTTTTTTTGTAAAGTGAAAGCAAAACATTGAGTCTGGCATGATGAGATACAAAACCCATACAGCAATATGATGATCAAAATTGAAAAATATTCCTAATAAGAGGTTAGGATGGGTTTCCACTGGGGTACACGACTATCAGGATTCAGAAGTGTTGTGTGGAAAACTTCAGGAGGCAGAATTTATTTCCCCTGCATGCAATTCAGCGATTTGGCTACTATTCCGCATTCAAATGTGCACGCTGGGAATTGCTGCAATATGACGGCAGTAGAAACAGGCCCTAAAGCCTTTTTCACATCTAAAAACAAATACGCAAACGCAAGTGTTTTGCGTTTTTGTGCTGGGTTTTTTGCATACTGCTTTTTGTTTTTTAGAGCGTTTTTTTCATTCACTCCCTGACACAAGTCAGGAAGTGATCTCTTTGACCGGGAAAAGAATAAATACAATGTATTTATTCTTAAAAAGGCGAACGCAATCTCTGCACAAAGCGATTTTGTGAGCGTTTTGTGTTTTTCCTATAGCTTCCATTATAGCAAAAACGCCCCAAAAATGGTACAGGCCCGCTTTGTGAACCGCAAAGCGGCCGCAACGCGCCGAATTGAACCTTCTCATAAAGATTAATTGCACAAGCATTTTGTGGGCGATTTTGAAAACCGCCTGCGCTTAAAAAAAAGGGCAAGAACGACCTTAGTGTGAACGAGCCCTTACTGCATTAGTCAGGCCACATGGCATGTGTAGGAAGCTCTCATCATACCCACTGCTCCCCCCATTCTCCTCCCCCATTATGTTCTAATGGCCCACCAAAGCTACTTCCAGGTTGGGAGGGTCGGTGAGCAGTGCGCAGGCACTGCCAGTGACATGTGTCCTAGATCAGTGTTTCTCAACATTTTATCGGTGTGTACCCCTTTTAAAACCCTGTACTCACCAAGTACCCCCTAGCATAGTAAACATTATCAAAAGTACCCCTTGACAAATATATATTTAATTGTAGTACATTATAATTGGTTCTAAACCATTTCCAAGCCTTTACTATTGCTTTTAATTAGCTAAAATACTAATTTGGGGTTGTTTAAAATAAGATTTATCATTTTCTAAAACTCTAAATTTGTTGTTCTTGGCTAAGTATATCAAGCCCCAGTACCCCCCAGAACCATTAGAAGTACCCCTTGGGGTACGCGTACCACACGTTGAGAAAGCGCTCCACACATGCGCACTGTCACAACTACATAGTGAGCATCCGCAGAGCACTCCCAGCTACAGGAGCGGGTTCAAAGATGCGCATAGTGGCTTCGGGGGGACATTAGATCATAATGGAGGGGGGCAGAGGCAAGCCCACTAAACATGCCTCCTCCCCAATTTTTTTTATGGCGCTAAGGTATCTTAAGGTTTTTGGGAGGTCATCACTCCTCTCCAGTGCACAAAGACCCCATCCTCACTGGATATTGCTTTTTTTTACCCAGCCTAAAGGTGCGTACACACATGCGACTATAGTCGTTTGAAATGATCGTTCCCCGATCGTTTCAAACGACGGTCGTTTAAAAAAAAGCAGCCAACGTCCATGAAGTCTAACGACGGACGAGCTAGATTGTTAAAAACGAACGATCTAGCTTGGCAGATTTTTCCCAACGACAATCGTTTGCAAAAGTAGTACATCGTTGGAAACGGTGGTTCGTACTAGGCTTGACATGCGCATTTCACTATTTCTCCATGGAACTTTTCATTTTTATGCGCAGGCGCAATAGGTGCTTTTACGTGATGTAACGTTCGTTCTAACGATGTGATCGTTACACACCTTTTAAAACTAACTTTACTTAGGTCATTCTTTCGTCAATTAAAAGTTTGTTCGTCGTTGACAACGAACGATCGTTGTCGCATGTGTGTACGTAGCTTTATCCTCAGAAATGAAGAGTTGCAAATATTCTGGGTTTGCATGCAATTACCATGCAAGCTGAAACTGAGCCAAACAAACTCACCAGCTGCCTGGTTGTATCCAAGTTGCATGCTGTTTGTATCTCCTTGATAATTTCTATACAGAGGATTATGTATACACACTAAATATCACAATCCTGGAATATATATGGATGAAGGTAGATGGGCCATTTTTTCTGGACTAGTTCACTTTAGGGGATCCAGCAGGAGACCTCATAGGAAACATTTGTCCAATCACACTGCCCTCTTCCAGCTCAAAGCATTGTGATTGGCCAAATAAAGTGGATGTAGTTTACTACAACCTATTGGAAACCTGGCAGTTCCAGAGGGTGCCATCCTAATCATGTTAGCTGAATTTCCCTATGAAGTTTCCTGCTGGGTCCCTTAATGTGAACTAGTGCCCATTTTTCTAGGCATTAAAAAGTAACTGTCGGGCATAAAATCAATTCTTTATTTTTATCTGGTAAACAAGTAATAAGGATGCTAATCAGGCAATCCAAAAGTTAAAATCACTATTACTTTTCTTGCTGATAAATTATCATTTCCCAGTTTACATACAATTTGGTACACAAAAGAGAAGTTACAGGGCATGCTGGGTTGTCTTTTTTTGCTTCTCTACTTCCCCTCAGACTTAACCACCCTGGCGTTCTGATTAAATCGCCAGGGTGGCTGCGGGAGGGTTTTTTTTAAATAAAAAAAAAACTATTTCATGCAGCCAACTGAAAGTTGGCTGCATGAAAGCCCACTAGAGGGCGCTCCGGAGGCGATCTTCCGATCGCCTCCGGCGCCCAGAATAAACAAGGAAGGCCGCAATGAGCGGCCTTCCTTGTTTTGCTTATATCGTCGCCATAGCGACGAGCGGAGTGACGTCATCGACGTCAGCCGACGTCGTGACGTCAGCCGCCTCCGATCCAGCCCTTAGCGCTGGCCGGAACTTTTTGTTCCGGCTGCGCAGGGCTCAGGCGGCTAGGGGGGCCCTCTTTCGCCGCTGCTCGCGGCGAATCGCCGCAGAGCGGCGGCGATCAGGCAGCACACGCGGCTGGCAAAGTGCCGGCTGCGTGTGCTGCTTTTTATTTCATCAAAATCGGCCCAGCAGGGCCTGAGCGGCAGCCGCTGGCGGTGTTGGACGAGCTGAGCTCGTCCAGACCGCTCAGCTGGTTAACTAATGTAGCCTGATTGGCTGAAGCCTCTCTCCCTCCTGTTTTACCCTCCCACACCTCTGTTCCTCTCTGATTGGGCAAAACTTCTCAGGCTGAAACAATGCACTTTCTATAGTTAAGGGCGGGCAAATCAGGCAGAGGAGACTAAAGGCTCGTACACACGCTTGATTTCCTGGAATGACAGGTCCGTCAGACCCTCCCGCTGGGCGAGCGTTCCAGTGACAGTACAGCATGTGTACAGTCTGTCAGGCAGACTGATAAGGCTGTTTCCGAACAATCACAGCCTTATCAGTCTGCAGACAGACTGTACACGCGCTGTACTGTCGCTGGAACGCCCGCCCAGCGGGAGGGTCTGACGGACCCATCGTTCCAGGAAATCAAGCGTGTGTACGAGCCTTAAGAGTGGATATTACATCAGGACTGGCTTCAAAATAGCCACAGTAAATATGTAAACTGTCTAGAATAGGATTCTCTACTTTTCCTTTATAAAATTCACAGGAATCATAAAGTGGACAGTGCAATACATATGTTATGTAAGTAGAGCAAGTATTTATCTACTTACGGTATATATTTGTGGTTTTTTTCCTGAGATAGTATGGCTGACAGCTCCTTTTTAATATAGTATTTTTACAGGAATCAACGTGAGATAGCACACGCGGTATGTGAAATACACTGGCAAAGACTCACTGAAAAAAAATCCCCTGGAGGGTTTCTGTATTTTCTAGGCTAAACTGTCTTTGAAGAGTACATAACTGACAGGATATTGACCGTGACACAGAATTCACCAGCATTCCATTACAAATACGATTCCAAGTTGCTTGGACACTAATAATAGACTTTGGTCGTTACTGCTGTAGTCGTGCACACAAATAACCAACAAATACAACACGAACACAGCCCTACAACGGTCAAACTCCATCACATTTCATTTTTTATTAAACAAGAAGTGATTCTCTAATTATCAATGCATAATATTTGGCTTGTGATATTGCCAAATGAAAAGAAATGAGTTAAAATGCAAATAATGACTTATAGCAAATGACACCTTTACAGTGTTCCTGTGAACAGATGTGTAGCAAATTAGTGCATTTGATTTAATAAACTCACCTGATATTCAGGATACTCGAACATATAGGTCATGCTGCACCTGTTGTCCTCGTACAAGAGGAAAACCTCCCAAACTCCTAATGTAACTAATATCAACAAGATGCCATTAAATACAGCACTCGCTAACTTCATTGTAACAACAAGCAGAAGTCCTTTTACAAATACAATTAAATGTGCAATATGAACTACACGAAGAAATGCAACTTCTGGCAGCGAACGCTCTATAGCCCATTTATCACCATTATCACCACCTCTGCCCTGAGAACTAGAGCTCAGCTCAGCCAAGACAGCCTAGCGATTACTACGGCATGGACAACTTCCGGGTAGATTCATTCATAATAGGGCGAACTGTGTCATCTGGTCGGCACCTGCAGTAAGTGCTTCTGGGAACTGTAGTTTCATTCATAAGTTATCAGAGCAAAGTGATGCTATTTCGTCTCTGTGGTATGCTGAAACTTCAGTGCACGGCAACAGATATGTGTGAAGGGGAAATAGTCAGTCAGTCAGTTACTAAGGGAAAATCTCCCTTGTAAGAAAAGGATGGGATAGCCTTTACAGTTGTTATAGGGAAAAGAAGTGCAATTTGAACTTGAAGTCCCCATTGGTAAATGCAGACTGAAATGGATTTATTTTTTTTTAGTTAGCATTAGAAAAAAAAACTTGTGCCACACTGATCTATGATTTTGTAAACTTTATAATTTATAATAAGGAAATTGTGCTGGAGTAGCCAGAGAGCAGCTGCCTGTATCTGTTCTTTTCAAAGCAGCATCTGGAGATCCCTTTAGACATACCTTATATTATTTTCTAATATAAGTGTAACAATAGTTGGAGTGTCCTCTTTCTTTTCTACCCCTCAGTAACTGCTCTTTTTCTGCTTTCTGTAAGCTCTAAAGACAGGCGCACATGCCTAAAGTTGCATACACACATCCAATTTTGATTGTCCAATCAATGACCAATTTTACCACCTGTATGTAGTATGACTAGGGCTAAAGGTGGGTACACACATAAGATAAAAGTCTTTGGAAAATGAAAGATCACAGACCAATTTTACCCCCTTCCATGTAGTATAAGAGCCATACTCTACACAGTCTATTCTATGGAGCTGAACTCCCCATCAGATAAAAATCTTTGCAAGATGCTGCAAGAGACTGTGTAGAGTATGGCTCTCATACTACATGGAGAAAAGTGTTAATCCGGCGCTAGCTGTAGTTAAGTATGGCCCTTTGAATGAGCTTGATGCCCACGGTGCTGCTCCCTCCGCTGGGTGGTGCCAGGAATCTAGTATGTGGAGACAAAAGAACAAGGGTGCGCTCCTATGGTGCATTAACTCTTTATTCTCCAATCTCACGCTTAAAAACAATTGCACTTACAAGAAATGTGCAAGTAATGCACATGTGGGGGGGGCCGCCAGCGAGTATCTCCCACCTCCTGTGCCTGGCCAGGGCTACAAGGGTCCGTGCACGATGGAAGGCAAGTGGACTGGGGTCGACCGCCGGCTCCTACTCCTCTCGGCAAGCCGTCTTGTCGTCACAACGCGTTTCGGCGCTTAGCCACGCCTTCTTCCGGTGACGCGACGGCTGGACGGTTGCCCTTAAGAGGAGGCTGAGGTTGTAAGTTCCGCCTCATTGGCGGAAGGATACCTGTGTATCTTGATCAATAAAGATTTAGTTGCCGCAATGCTGGCAACAGAACACGTAGCTTTAATTGCTACATATAAATGTAACTAAAAATTTTTTTATAAAAACATAGCAATGCGAAAATTATCACATTTGTGACAAAAATAAAGATATGAATAAAATAAAAATATATAAATATACGCTTAAAAACTGGTCGCAGCAGAACCATACTCGCTGGCAGTTCACATCCATAACATTAAAACCAGTGGAGCATTAAGCGTCAGTTAGCGATATGCCCAGCACGTTGATACCAATTAACCCCGGAAATCTCCAACATTACTTTTAAACTGTTTAAAACCTTACTTTTAAACTGTTTATGTGGGGTCCCCCTCCTGAAACTTTTTAACCCCTTGTCCCCCATGCAGGCTGGGATAGCCAGAATGTGGAGCTCTGACCGATTGGGACTTCACACCCTGACTATACCAGCTGCAAAAAAGGTCCCCTAATGCCGATTTTTGTTCAGGGGTATATGTTGGGGGGCCCCCCAGGTTTATTTTGCCCTGGGGCCCCATTGTTGCTTAAACCGGCCCTGCTGATATCTTTCAATTATCTTTCAAGTGTGTATGTAGCAATAGGCCTGTGCACATGCGGATTGATGTCTCCTGGCGGGGATTTGGACCAGATCCCTCGGCTGACATAGCTGGGCCAATGCTGTACAGATGTGAAGTCAGCTGTATAACTGACAACATCTTATGTTGTAATGTGGGGAGGCAGTGATCCAACGGAGCAGCACAGGCATGACATCACATGACGGACGGCAGAGTGGCAACAACAAAGATATCAGCCATCACTCAGTTGAGTTTATCCACCTGGCAGATCACTGGCTGGGCAGTGGATGGGGACTGCTGTACACATGCTGGATTATCGGCTGAGGTGGTCATTATTGGCTGCCTCAGCTGACTTAATGTAGTAGCATGTGTATAGGGCTTTAAAAACAGTGAAAGCAAGTTCAGTGATTGGCCCAATGACGGCGCTGTGGTCCCACCCGAAAGACTGTTGGGGAAAAAGAGCAGCTGTGATTTACAGTGCTGCACACCACTCAGCAGCAGCCCTGTCGGGAGCCTCTCTGCTCCGGCTCTCTATCTTCTGCAAGCCACAGCCAGTCTTCTCGATGCCGCCCGGGGACTCGGAGGGAATCTTCCACAAGTTACAGCCACCCTGCCTGATGCTGCCCGGGGTCTGGAGGGAATCTTCCACAAGCTACAGCTACCCTGCCTGATGCAGCCTGGGAACACAGAGGGAATCTTCCGCAAGCCAAAGCCAGCCTGCCTGATGCTGCCTGGGGGCAGGGAGCGACGGAGGTGGACACAGAGGGACCTAGGGTGACACAGAGGGATGGAAGGGGACACAGAGGGACAGAAGCGAACACAGAGGGACAGAAGCGAACACAGAGGGACAGAAGAGAACACAGACGGACAGAAGGAGACAAAGAGGGAAACATAGAGGGACATAAGGAGACACAGAGGGAGAAATGGAGGGACACAGAGGGAAAGAGTGAGGGACACAAGATGACACAGAAGGGGGACAGAGGAGGGGACATGGGGACAGAGGAGGACACAGGGGGCACACAAGAGGTACAAGGGGGACACAATAATTGGAGGGATGGGGGAAGAAGATCCGCAAGATGCCCCTGCACCATGGATGCACCAGGTTTAGTATATTTTTTTTTCCTGATTTTTGTCCTCTAAACCTAGGCGCGTCTTATGGTCCGAAAAATACGGTATATATAAACATATACCTGTACACATAAGAAGTAAATTTCTTCCAGAATAAAATGAGCCATAAATTACTTTTCTCCTATGTTGCTGTCACTTACAGTAAGTAGTAGAAATCTGACAGAACCAACAGGTTTTGAAATAGCCCATCTCCTGATGGGGGATTCTCATGGTTTTCTTTATTTTCAAAAGCACTTAGTGAATGGCAGTTGCTCCGTCCAACTGCCAAAACTGGATGGTGAGCAGGGAGGCTGGCCAGCATCTTTCTTCCACTCCACCACCTGTATGCACTCAGAGTGCAAACAAAGCAAACAGGGATGCTTTCAGTGGATAATATCAAAATTGTTTATTTCTGGATAAAAAGGGCAGTACAGGTGATATGAGGTGACACTTACTTTCAGAGGGTCCTAATCCACTTAGGAACCTTGCCCAGGCATGTAGCGCTTCCCACTCAATGTGGTACTAAGGACCTAAGAGCGGGCAGCACGGAGCAGGGTTGAATATTGAGGTCCTTAGTACCACATTGAGTGGAAAGCGCTACATGCCTGGGGAGGGTCCTAAGTGGATTAGGATCCTCTGAAAGTAAGTGTCACCTCATATCACCTGTACTGCCCTTTTTATCCAGAAATAAACTATTTTGATATTATCCACTGAAAGCATCCCTGTTTGCTTTGTTTGCACCCTGAGTGCATACAGGTGGTGGAGTGGAAAGATATACATCAAAGAAGGAATATACCTGCGCTGTACACTGCTACTAAAATATTGATCATTTGAATACAAGGATTTACCCTAAACACAGCTGCAACTCTATTCTTCATGTTAAAGTGGGGCGCCACAGTATCTACTTCATGGCCAGCATCTTTGCATAAATCTTTTTTAGGGAGTGTCTTTATAAAGAATAAAAGCCTTGCTGAGAATCCCCTATGGAGAGACAGACTAGCCCAAAACCTGTTGGTAATGTCAGATTTCTACTACTAACTGTAAGGCCCGGTTCACACTTGCGGTTTTGCAAAAACCGCACCGGATGTCCGGACCGCACCGGAGCCGGATCGGACCTGAACCGTACGGTTCCTGTCCGGATCCGGTCCGGTTGCATACGGTTTCCGTGCGGTATGAACACGGTTGCGGTCCGGATCCGGATTCTTAAAGAGATAACAACCTGTATAAAAACAAAAAAAAATGTTGGGGTCTGGGAGGTCAGCAGAAGGGGGACCTGTGGAATCAGGCCCTCCGCTGTTTAGCACTCACCTCCACCTCCAACATGCTGCCAACATCTCCAGCTCGTGCTGCTCCACTCCAAAATGGTTGCCCATGTGTCCCTGATACAATATCGCCGCAACAATCCTCATAGGAAGTGGGGTAGAACATCCGGATTTTTTGCCAGTGTGTTGTGCGCTCTCCGGTTCTCATTGGTTTCCATTGGCCGGATGGTGCAGTCCGGCTCCGCCCCGGATACGGCTGCCGGAGGAGCCGGACCAAAAAATAGCGCATGTTGGAACGGACACCGGAGTCCGGATCCGGTCCGGCTCCGGTCCGGACGAAACGGACACATGTGAACCCTGGCATAGACTTACATTGCTATGCCGTGCGTCCGTTTCGTCCGGCCAGCATGCGGTGCGGCTCCGGCACGGCTATTCCGGATAGCCACCGCTAATGTGAACCGGGCCTAAGAGACAGCAACATAGGAGAGAAGTAATTTATGGCTCATTTTACTCAGGAAGAAACAAATTTCTTATTTGTATGTGTTTACATATATTTTACATTTTAAAATGTTCATGAAAGTGGCCCTTAATAGAAAAAAAGAACATTGTCCACATACTTATTTTTGTTTAGGGAGTATCTAGTGCTCCAGAATCCCTTCCACACTGGTTATTGCCTTTACACTCAACAATGTTTAGAAAGTGATTATTTAAATACGCTTAGGACAGGTTCACACTGGGGCACTTTTCATCAGCATTTCAGAGCTTTACTGAGCGTTGGCGATCATCAACGCGCTGTACCAATGTATCTATATGGGCCCATTCTCAGTGAAGTGTTTGTGATTTGTATAAATCGCAAATGCACTGCATGCAGCATTTTGGGAATTATCATGATGCGATTCTCATTCCTATGCCAGTAAATTGCCAAAATATCAGAATGCAATATCCCTATCATAAGGCTATTGCATTTTGCGATCCGTGTGTGAACCTAACATTAGGGCCCTTTTACACTGCATCGCATTTCAATCCGACTGCATGCAGTTTTCTGATTGCATGTAAACTGCAGTGCAATGTTCTTACTAGTGCTGCATTCAAATTCTCTGCAATCTGAAAACATACTGCTTGCTGCAATTTTTTTTTAACAGGTGAACCTTCTATTGTATTTACTGAGAAATACACATAGTAAGTACATATCTTCCTAGAATCAGAATCAGAATCAATTTTATTTCGCCAAGTAAGTTTGCACCCACAAGGAATTTGTCTTGGCAGTTGCATAACAAACACACAAAAAAACAATACAAGGACAGACAGTGTGTATATTACAAGTCAAGGACATTTATGCAAGTATAGTGGCAGCCCTCCAGATTATTATTGACTCATGTTACAGTTGATGCAAGACTGTGGGTTGTAAGTTTCTCCAGATTTCTCCAGATCTCCATCTAACCATAAGGGCCCGTTTCCACTAGCGCGGAAACCGGGCCAAATTCAGAGAGTCTCCTGGCAGGCAAACCGCGCGGGGAAACTCTGCCATAGGAAACACTGGCGCCGCCGGCTGAATTGCTTACCTTAGAGATTCGGCCGACATTGCCCTCAATTTCCGTGCATGGCAAGGCTTCTGGGATTCGTCAGGAAGTGCCACTGCGCATCTCGCAGCCACGCGCAGTGGCTAGTGGAAAGGGGCCCTAAGACAACCAGGTGTTGGGCAAACCTGAAAATTGGACTCATCAGAGAAGATGACTTTACTCCAATACTCTACTGGGGAATTTCTGTTGCCTTTAGCAAACCTCATACTGACTCTTTTTTGCTTCTCACTGATGAAGGGCTTTTTTCTGGCTTTGCACGACTTCAGCCCTACCTGTAGGATCCTATTTAACCCCTTCCCGACTGCCTGAAGCCGATAGGCATCTCCGTCTACCAACAGCGATTTACATTGTACAGCGCTGCGATATACAACAGAGCTGTACTGTAATGTCCCCTAGAGAGGCTCCGATCGCAATCCCCTCTCATAGGCTAATGCCTATGAGAGAGGATCGCCCGGATTGGGTGGAAGAAGACAAATCTATTTAAAAAATAAATACAAATAAAAAAAATAAACAAACGGCACGTGCAATCAGAGCCCACAAACAGAGCTTTCAGAAAAGGGGGGGGGGGGATTCATTTGCATGCTCAGTAGTATGGCTCTGCAACAAGCTTTTAAAGCTGCAGAGCGCTAATTTGTAAAAAAAAATAGCCTGGTCACTAGGGGGGTGTAAGCCTATGGTCCTGAACTGGTTAAAGGGAACCCGAGGTGAGAGGTAATGGAGGCTGTCATATTTGTTTCCTTTTAACCACTTCACCACTGAGGGGTTTTACCCCTTGAGCACCAGAGCAATTTTCACCTTTCAGCGCTCCTTCCATTCATTCATCTATAACTTTATCATTACTTATCGCAATGAAATGAACTATATCTTGTTTTTTTCGCCACCAATTAGGCTTTGTTTAGGTGGGACATTATGCCAAGAATTATTTTATTCTAAATGTGTTTTAGTGGGAAAATAGGAAAAAATGTGGGGAAAAAATCATTATTTTTCAGTTTTCGGCCATTATAGTTTTTAAATAATGCATGCTACTGTAATTAAAACCCATGAAATGTATCTGTCCATTTGTCCCGGTTATAAAACCGTTTAAATTATGTCCCTATCACAATGTTTGGCGCCAATATTTTATTTGGAAATAAATGTACATGTTTTTCAGTTTTGCGTCCATCCCTAATTACAAGCCTGTAGTTAGTGTTGGGCGAACACCTAGATGTTCGGGTTCGCGAACGTTCGCCAAACATCGCCGCGATGTTCGGGTGTTCGCGCCGAACTCCGAACATAATGGAAATCAATGGGGACCCGAACTTTCGTGCTTTGTAAAGCTTCCTTACATGCTACATACCCCAAATTAGCAGGGTATGTGCACCTTGGTAGTGGGTACAAGAGGAAAAAAAATATTTGAAAAAGAGCTTATAGTTTTTGAGAAAATTGATTGTAAAGTTTCAAAGGAAAAACTGTCTTTTAAATGTGGAAAATGTCATGTTTCTTTGCACAGGTAACATGCTTTTTGTCGCCATGCAGTCATAAATGTAATACAGAGAAGAGGTTCCAGGAAAAGGGACCGGTAACGCTAACCCAGCAGCAGCAGCACACGTGATGGAACAGGAGCAGGCGCAGGAGGAGAAGGCCATGCTTTTTGAGACACAACAACCCAGGCCTTGCATGAGGACAAGAAGCGTGCGGATAGCATGCTTTTTACCGCCATGCAGTCATAAATGTAATAAAGATAAGAGGTTCAATAAACAGGGACCGGGCGTCAACGCTAACCCAGCAGCAGCAGACGTGATGGAACAGGAGGAGGCGCAGGAGGAGAAGGCCACGCTTTCAGGTGCAACTCAGGCCTTGCATGAGGACAAAAAAATGTGTGCGCAAAGCAATGCAATGAGTAGTTTTCAGGACACAATGGGCTATTCGGAGGAGCTATTCCCACCCCCACAATCTTCTACCTGTGAAAGGTCAATGGAACAGCCACAAATGTTGTGCCCGGATTCACAACCTTTTTCTGTGGAAAATGCACCTCGCACTGAAATGCAAGGCGAGGCCGAGGATGAACATGACGTCAACAACTCAACATGACGCAAAATGGGGGCGGAACAGAAAGCTGCTTTCAATGTTTTGAAGGCCTTAATTGCCTCCGGTGGCCAGTTAGATGCATCATTCATCACACCCAAATCCCAGAGCAATGTGTGCAGGAATTTGAATCGCAGGAGGTGTACCGAGATCATCTGGACAAGTGACCAAGTGACAAGTGACCAAGTGAAAAGTGACAAAGTGACCAGTGACAAAGTGACAAGTGACAAAGTGACAAGTGACAAGTGACAAAGTGACAAAATGACAAAGTGACAAGTGACAAAATGACAAAGTGACAAAGTGACCAGTGACAAAGTGACAACTGAGAGGTTGTTCTGGGGAGCTCCACTGCACTCAGTCGCATATGAGGAGAGGACTCATCGGGACTGCTGATCCTCCTCAGCTTGCTCAAAGCCTTGAGGGTTCCTGAAGATCCTCTGCTTGGAGTTCGCCGGGGTTCAGCTTGGTGTCGGGGTCGGCGGCGTCCTCCTCACTCCAACGTGGCAGATCTTCTGTTGAAGGAAAAAAAAAAAACATTGTTAAAAGTCCAGTACCGCTTCTGAAGGACTCACCAAGAGATGCAGGAGCGCTTTAATCTAGCGCACCATCGCCCGCTGGGTGATGTCCCTCCCTACGCGCTGGAATTCTACGCTGCACATGCTAGCACGCTTTTGCGCAGTGCCGAGGCGCATTCCAGCAGCTAGCTACCAAGCTTCTGTGGATCTGATTGGGCCACCATGTTGGATCTCTGCCAAGTCCTCCAAAATTTTGAGCAATCCACGTTGCGTGACTGAGCAGTGACAACTCTACAGTCAGCATTACAATACCACTGCTGTGTTTACTGAAGAAATCAATGTTGAAGATGGAAACCGCTGGCATGATGCAAGTGGGGGATTCTGAAGATGAAAACGATCAGCGTGATGATACCAACATCAGAAAACCTGCCTCAGGAAACGCTGGTCCCAGCTATGACAAAGAACAGGACGAGGAACAGCTGGAGTTGGAGCAGGAATTGGATGCCCCCACTGCCGAGGGACAGAGCGGTGCACGTTGGACTTCCACAATTTAGCGGGAATGGACAGCAGAAGAGGAAAAAAATGATGCTGGTGACGAATATGGTGCATCACAACAATCACAACGCTCACAAGAACATGAAGACAGAGGAGTCTGGCAGGACTCTCTGGCACACATGGCTCAATTCATGCTAGACTGCATTGAACGCGGCCCGCGCATTATTCACTATTCATTATTATTCATTATTCTGGAATCTGGACAACACCAATTACTGGGTTTATACCCAGTTTATACAAACACAATGTTAAAAAACTGATTGAAGAAAGTGTCAGACAGGTCAAAAATGGAACAATTCCAGCAGGCCCTTGAGGATGGAGACTTTAGAGAGGAGATTGACATCCTCCTCCTTCTCTAGCCAGTTGTACGCCGACAGACTGACTTCAGCAAACCCAGGAGGACCAGGAGGGCAGCAAAGAACACAAGCTGCTGCTAGAGCCGAAAAGGGAATGGTATTGGCAGTGTCCTTGGAGTGGGAACATTTTCTGACACCCATGCAGCAGCCCACAGAACAGCAATCGGGCAGTTCCACGTCCTCCAACACCAATCGCCTGGAGAAGATGGTCAAGGTCCAGGACTACATGTCAGATGGCGTAGCTGAGTTGAACAATCCATCTGCAGACAGACGGTGAGTGTGACAGGCAGCACAGAAGGACCATGGCAACTCACTCATAGTACCACAGTTTGATAGTGCTGCCCAAAAAATTATATGGATCCGTGGACCCGGGCACTGCGGGCAGTACTGGGAAGTGGGAACGCAGATTTTAGTACCTAAACACACGATACAACATGTTTTCCGGGGTCGGACTCTGAGGCACATACAGATGGTCCCAATCATCATCCTCATCATACAACTCTTCTACTGAGTCTGACCCACCCACCACCTCTGCCACCCCAACATCCCCAGACACAGACCCCTCATCGTCCTCAACATTAACTTGGGATGCTGGCCTGAGCCAGACCTCCTCCTCCACATCAGGCCCCATCATCTCCTCAATGGCAGCCCTCATTAATCGCTCTGGCGACGGACCGATGGACACAACGTTCTCCTCCGGGGAGGGCTGCTGCTCACCACTGGCTGCTGGGGTGGATGTTATAGCTTGCGTGGGGCGTTGGCTGTTGCTGTTGTTGGGAGTGCTGCTCACAGCGGAGGTCTCTGAGGAACTCATGGTGAGCTCATATAGTGGTTGGCGGTGAGTGGAGTATTACTGATCCCAGCAATATACACACTGACTGGCAGAGTACGCAATGCTATATAGTCTGGCTGAGCGGTGTACACAGAGTGGCAGTACACACAATGCTATATAGTCTGGCTGAGCGGTGTACACAGAGTGGCAGTAAACAATGCTATATAGTCTGGCTGAGCCGTGTACACAGAGTGGCAGTAAACAATGCTATATAGTTTGGCTGAGCGGTGTACACAGAGTGGCAGTACACACAATGCTATATAGTCTGGCTGAGCCGTGTACACAGAGTGGCAGTACACACAATGCTATATAGTCTGGCTGAGCGGTGTACACAGAGTGGCAGTACCCACAATGCTATATAGTCTGGCTGAGCCGTGTACACAGAGTGGCAGTACACACAATGCTATATAGTCTGGCTGAGCAGTGTACACAGAGTGGCAGTAAACACAATGCTATATATAGCATGGCTGAGCGAGGTACACAGTGGCAGTACACACAATGCTATATAGTCTGGCTGAGCCGTGTACACAGAGTGGCAGTAAACACAATGCTATATATAGCGTGGCTGAGCGAGGTACACAGTGGCAGTACACACAATGCTATATAGTCTGGCTGAGCCGTGTACACAGAGTGGCAGTAAACACAATGCTATATATAGTGTGGCTGAGCGAGGTACACAGTGGCAGTAAACAATGCTATATATAGTGTGGCTGAGCGAGCGGTGTACTACTGTTCCCAGCAGCGACACACAATGACTGGGGGGGACCCTGGCTAGCGTGGCTGGAGAGCGAACTACCCTGCCTGCCTACCCAAAGCTAAACCCACAGACAAATGGCGGAGATATGACGTGGTTCGGGTATTTATTAACCCGAACCACGTGACCGTTCGGCCAATCAGAGCGCGTTCGGGTCCGAACCACGTGACCCGTTCGGCCAATCACAGCGCTAGCCGAACGTTCGGGGAACGTTCGGCCATGCGCTCTTAGTTCGGCCATGTGGCCGAACGGTTTGGCCGAACACCTGATGGTGTACGGCCGAACTCGAACATCACCCGAACAGGGTGATGTTTTGCAGAACCCGAACAGTGGCGAACACTGTTCGCCCAACACTACTGTAGTTTATAAAGTAACTGTGAGAGATCGCGGAAAAGCCGCCGCGAGTACTACTGAGCAGGCGGCTGATTCCGCGTCCAGTGCGGCGGTTTGCACGCGGAAGCGTGTGTCTGGCGGCAGAGCAGAACGCGGAAAAGCCGCCGCATGCAACAACAGTCAGGCGGCTGATTCCGCGTCCAGCGCGGCGGTTTGCACGCAGCAGCGTGCAGCTGGTGTGGCTGAGCCTGTTAGTTCACACAGGGTTAGGGCTACGCGCGCGAGCGCGCGCGCCAGAAGTCAGGATCTTTATGCCAGCAGGAGATGTGTCAGCTGATCAGGATGATCAGCTGATTCCTGCTGGACTCCTGATTGGCTGAGTGGTTCGGGCAGGGCGGCAGAGTCCTGCAACTATATATACAGCTTGCTTGTCAGTTGCTGGTTGTCTGCCGTTGCGATCACTACGTGGAAGCACTCAGACCTTTAGTCAGATCCTACAGTGTGTTAGAACCAGGTGGACCTGGGAATTCACACTTAGCCAGTTTACTTGTACTGTTAATTTGTGTTATTATTCAGACTAGTTCCAGGGTGCTGAGACCAAGGACCTCGCACTCAGACTAGGCATTGTTTGATATCTGTTATGACTTATTGCTTTCTTGACTACTCCTCAGTCTTCTGATTCAGTACCTCGCATATCTGATATACCGTTGCCAGACCCTGCTTGCCTTGGATACCGGATCAGCCTTCTGTCTTTGTACTTTATCTGTCATCTCTGTTGCTGAACTTCTGCCTGTCTGACCATTCTCCCTTCAGTGGAACATCTCCCACTGGAGGGTTATCTCTGAGGCTTGCCTCTCCGAGACGCCTGCCTCAAGCAGACAATTACTGCTAGGGGTCGAGATTCCTCACTCTGCCTGGTTAGAGGATCTCACGCACGGGGTTCCCATTCAGAGGTAACCACACCTCTGAGGAATTGCCGTGGGTGGATATTTCCACACTTCTGTGATTTATATTACTGTCTTTATTGTGTTCTTTTACTGGTGCCCAGAGGTTAGCAATATATCGGATTATCGGTGATACTGCAGATCATCAATAATCGGGTATATATCTGCATTCTTGGTGATACTGCAGATCGCCAATAATCAGATTCTCTCTGCATGCTGATACCGATCGTTACAGAACGGCAGACCCAACCCAAATGGACGCACTTCACAGCCGTCTTAATGCACTCACCACCTTGGTGGAAACTTTCATCCGAGTGCTAGACAGTCACCAGACTCAAATTAACGCTTTGTCTGGGACTGTGCAAGTCTATCAGACGGCTGTGGACGCAGTGCGATCTCCTCCTAGCACAGACATACGTATGTCTGTACCTGAAAGGTTTTCTGGCCACAGATCTGACTTCCGAAATTTTTAAAATCGAGTGTTGTCATACTTTGAGTTGAGACCTAGTTCCTCAGGAACTGTAGCACAAATAATTACGTTTATCAAGACACTATTGTCAGGAGATTCCCAGACTTGGGCATATAGTCTCCAGCCAGGTGATAGCGCGTTAGTGTCAGTTGAGGCATTTTTTGACGCTATGGCCATAATTTACGATGATCCGGATATTGCTTCTACCGCTGAGCGGAAGCTCAAGACATTACGGCAGGGCAAGGGTCCAGTGGAAAATTATGCAGCTGAGTTCAGGAAGTGGGCAGTTTCAGCTAGATGGGACTCATTTGCACTTCTGGACTGCTTTTTATCAGGGTTGTCAGACGCGGTCTCTGATATGATGTTGGGTCACCCCGAGCCGAAGTCTATTAATGAGGCCATTTCATCAGCCATCAGAATTGATCGTCACCTTTGTTATCAGAGACAGACTCGGGGTAGGAACGATGTGAGATATGTTTCCTACACCGCGCCTCAACCTGATTCATTTCCATCTGATACATCACCGCCCGACTCACCTCCACCAGAACCAATGCAGATTGGGCGGTCGAGGTTGTCCCAGGTGGAGCAGAGGCGCAGAGAGACAAAACAGCTCTGTCTATACTGTGCAGAGGAGGGTCATAAAGTTCAGAGTTGTCCCAAACGATTGTTTCCTCTAGATGATAAACGTCTCCTTCTCCCTTGTATTATATCGTGGAAGGATAAAACAGAGACCACTGAGGCCTTCATTGATTCTGGCTCAGCAGCTAATTTTATGGATTATGAATTTGCTAAGAAATTGGGGATTCCGATCTCCCCACTAAAACAACAGATTCGGGTCACTGCGGTGGATGATTCCCCTCTGCAGAGTAATCACCCTCTTTCCCAGACCCCAGACCTGGGGGTCACAATAGGGGCTTTGCATAAAGAAAGTTTATCATTTTTTGTGTTACGAATGGCAACCTCCACGATCATTCTTGGCATGCCATGGTTACAGATTCACTCGCCTCAGATTAATTGGGCCACGGGTCAGCTAACCAGCTGGTCTACCCACTGTTATCATCATTGTCTTGCGAAAGTAACCTTTGGTAAAACCAAGATTCACATGGAGGGATTGCCAGATCAGTATTCAGAATTTGCAGACGAATTCTGTCCCAAGTCAGCAGATAAACTTCCTCCACACCGTCCCTTTGATTGCCCCATTGATCTTAGGTCTGGTTGTATGCCCCCTAGAGGTCATCTTTATAATTTATCTGGGCCAGAGAAATTGGCCATGCAGGAATACATCCGAGAAAACTTAGCTGAAGATTTTATTCGCCCTTCTTGATCCCCGGCCGGGGCAGGGTTCTTTTTTGTGAAAAAGAAGGATGGTGGTCTACGCCCTTGCATTGACTATCGGGGCTTAAATAAAATCACAGTAAAAAATCGATATCCTTTGCCATTAATAGACGATTTGTTTATGCAAGTCACCAATGCTAAGATTTTTTCGAAATTGGATCTGAGGGGTGCTTACAACCTTGTGCGAATCAGGGACGGTGATGAATGGAAGACGGCCTTTAACACACCCGATGGGCATTACGAGTACCTAGTGATGCCTTTCGGGTTGTGTAATGCCCCGGCCGTCTTTCAAGAACTGATCAATGAGGTCTTTAGAGAGGTATTGGGCAAATTCGTCTTGGTATCCTTAGTAGAGATGTCGCGAACCTCCGATTTTCGGTTCGCGAACCGGGTTCGCGAACTTCCGCGGAAGGTTCGGTTCGCGGAAAAGTTCGCGAACCACAATAGACTTCAATGGGGAGGCGAACTTTGAAAAATAGAAAAAATTATGCTGGCCACAAAAGTGATGGAAAAGATGTTTCAAGGGGTCTAACACCTGGAGGGGGGCATGGTGGAGTGGGATACATGCCAAAAGTCCCGGGGGGAAATCTGGATGTGACGCAAAGCAGCGTTTTAAGGGCAGAAATCACATTGAATGCTAAATTGCAGGCCTAACGTGCTTTCAAACATCTTGCATGTGTATACATCAATCAGGGAGTGTAATTAGAGTACTGCTTCACACTGACACACCAAACTCACTGTGTAACGCACTGCAAACAGCTGTTTGTGTAGTGACGGCCATGCTAGACTACTGTGCAACATGGCGAGATTGCTCTTCCTCACTCAGTGATGTCAGGTAATGTGTGACTTCCTTCTCAACTTTCCATGGCATTGTTAAAAAGCTTACGTTTTGTTTTTAAATTACATTTTATACTTGCTGTGTACTTGTTCAGTACCGAGAATCCTGTGGAGGCGGGCAAGTCTGCCATTGTGACCCCGGCTAATGGCCGGGGAATGAGGGGTTTGAATCCGGTGTGGAGCTTGAGCAACGGCTACCACTACACATCCAAGGAGGGCAGCGGGCAGGCATGCACGCCCGCCCGCCCGCCCCGAGGTAGTGACCAAAAATAACAATACAGGAGGAGGACTTTCGAGGCCCTGCTGTGTATTTGAAATTAATGTACTTTAAATCCTTTAACGAGAACCAGTTATGGCGGGCAAAGATGACACCACATTTCCTTTTTTTACATTTTTTGAAAATGATAGATGGTTGTATTTTTAAATTGTTTGAAAGTTTAGATAATTGTATTTTTAAATTGTTTAAAAGTGTATCCATTCTTCCTCCCCCAGCCACGAACAATACCATGGGAACGTGGAGCAGCAGAATCCCCCTGTGACGGCTGCCGCGGTTGTTCTCCGCGCCTTGTCTTTTGAGGGGTGCTGCTTTTCCTCAGGTGTTCTTGCCAATCATAGCTGTTTGGGCCTTCTCTCCAGGTGCCTTCGTAAAGCAATTGTCCCTACGTGACAGTTGGCCTTTCCACGGCTCAATTTTTTTGCTGGCAGAGACAACAGATGGCTTTGCTCCGATCTGAGACACACACGTTAAAAAATTTCCAAACCGCTGAGCCCCCCCTGGGCTGATGGCGCTACGGTGGCTTCAGCAGCTGAGGTTGAAGGGCATGTTGGCTGTCTGGCCATAGCGGGCGATACATGGCGCCGGACACTGCCCCCAGCTGTTTCTGAGGACGAGCTCCCTCTTCTATTGCGTTCCGGAGTTGGAGCCTGATCAACGTCTACCACCACACATCCAGGCAAGGAGGGAGGCAGGCAGGCATGCACGCCCGCCCCGAGGTAGTGACCAAAAATAACAATACAGGACTCAGGAGGACCTTTTGCAGCCCTAATTGAAATGAATTAACTTTAAATCCTTTAACGGGAATCCGTTATGGAGGGCAAGTCTGCCATTGTCGCCGCGGGAAATGAAGGTTGGATTCCGGCCCGAAGTGGGAGCCTGCTGAGACCCATGCTGTAGCTGCCCTGACCGTGCTTTGCAGACCAGGCATCTGTGGTCAGATGGACCCTTAAGCCAGCGGAAGACAAACCAAGTCGAAAGCATTTGCCAAGAATGTTTTACGGAGGGCAAGTTTTTTTGCCCTTTTTTTTTACATTTTTTGAAAATGATAGATGGTTGTATTTTTAAATTGTTTGAAAGTTTACATGGTTGTATTTTTAAATTGTTTACAAGTGTATCCATTCAAGTGCAAGTTATGCACTGACTGCCAGGTATAATGTGCAGTCACAGATGCAATGAAAGGTATGCAGTGACTGCAAACAGCCGTTTGTGTAGTGACGGCCGTGCTGGACTGGTGCGCACCGTGACGAGAGTGCAGGTGATGGTGGCTTTTCAGCCCATATGCTCGCCCGGCTGATGTAGCTGAATGACAGAACAGTGACTGTCCAGCTGATCAAATTTGGTCTGACCACAATGAAGCAACGACCTTATTATCTTTTGTGTGCCACCCCCACCCGAGACACTCAAATAGCCGGCGGTCATTGCTTCATTGTGATGCGCAAGCCCCTTCACCGCGGCAAGGTAATGATCACGAAGGGGGATGGGCACATGTACACGCACCAGAAAAATTAGTGTAGCAAATTCAGGAATCCGCCTAGAGTCCTGGACCCTGTTGGTAGTGGCGGAGAAGGCAGTCAAGCGGCCTGCAGGCAGAGATGCTGTGTGTGGGGACTGACTTAGTCTTCGGTTGTGCAGTAGCCCTCCGTGATCCATTCCTCATTCATTTTGATAAAGGTCAGGTACTGAACACTGTCGTGACTTAGGCGACTTCTCTTCTCAGTAACTATGCCTCCAGTTGCACTGAAGGTCCTTTCTGACAGGACGCTTGCGGCAGGGCAAGAGAGAAGTTGTATGGCAAATTGGGACAGCTCTGGCCACAGGTCAAGCCTGCGCAACCAGTAGTCCAAGGGTTTATCATCGCTTTTCGCAGAGTCTACATCCACACTCAAGGCCAGGTAGTCGGCTACCTGCCGGTCCAGGCGTTGGTGGAGGGTGGATCCGGAAGGACTATGGCGAGGAGTTGGACTAAAGAACGTCCGCATGTCCGACATCACCCTGAGATCGCTGGAGCGTCCTGTTCTTGCCTGCGTGGACTTGGGAGGAGGAGGGTTACTGCCAGTGGTACCTTGATTGCGTTGTGCAGCCACTCTTCCTCCCCCAGCCACGAACAATACCACGGGAACGTGGAGCAGCAAAAGCCCCCTGTGATGGCTGCCGCGGTTGTTCTCCTTCCGCCTCCTCTTCCTCCTGCACAGAAACACCTTCCTCATCATCACCATCATCAGAGTCTGACTCCTCTCCTTCCCCACACGACTCCTCTTCTTCCTCTTCCTCCCCCCTCTGTGCTGCCGCCGGTGTTGTGGAAACATCGGGTTCGTGTGTAAATGGCTCCCACGACTCCTGCTGCCCTAACTCTTCTTGTTCACGTTTCTCCACAGCTGTATCCACCACTCTACGCACGGCACGCTCCAGGAAGTAGGCGTAGGGGATCAAGTCGCTGATGGTGCCCTCATCGCGACTCACCAGTTTGGTCACCTCATCAAATGGCTCCATGACCCTGCATGCATTTCGCATCAGTGTCCAGTTGTTGGGCCACAACATCCCCATCCTCCCAGATTGTGTCCTTGTACTGTAATGATACAGGTACTGGGTGACGGCTTTCTCCTGGTCTAGCAGGCGAGAGAACATCAGCAGGGTGGAATTCCAGCGAGTCGGGCTATCGCAAATCAGGCGTCTCACCGGCAAATTGTTTCTACGCTGAATGTCCGCAAAGCGTGCCATGGCCTTGTAAGAGCGCCTGAAATGCCCACACAACTTCCTGGCCTGCTTCAGGACGTCCTCTAAGCCTGGGTACTTGGACACAAATCTTTGCACGACCAGATTAAGCACATGTGCCATGCAAGGTATGTGTGTCAGCTTTCCCAAATTCAACGCAGCAATGAGATTGCTGCCGTTGTCACACACCACGTTGCCGATCTCAAGCTTGTGCGGGGTCAGCCATTGCTCCACCTGTTTGTTAAGAGCAGCCAGGAGAGCTGCTCCAGTGCTTTCAGGCAAGACATGTCTAACACTGCATGACACCGTCGCACCTGGCATGCAGCATAGGCCCTGGGGTGCTGGGGCTGTGGAGCTGGAGAGTAGATGGCGGCACCAGCCAAGGAGGAGGAGGAGGAGGAGGATGACGACAGCGAAGCGGTGATAGCAGGTGGAGAGGAGGTGGCTGGAAGCCGTGGAGGTGTGACAAGTTGGTCCTCTGCGCAGCCACGTACTCCCTGCTTGCTGCCATCGGTCACCAGGTTGACCCAATGGGCTGTGTATGTAATGTAGTGGCCCTGCCCGTGCTTGGCAGACCAGGCATCCGTGGTCAGGTGGACCCTTGACCCAACGCTGTGTGCCAGAGATGACACCACTTGCCTCTCAACTGCACGGTACAGTTTGGGTATGGCCTTTTGTGAAAAATAATTGCGGCCTGGTATCTTCCACTGCGGTGTACCAATGGCCACAAACTTACGGAAAGCCTCCGACTCCACCAGCTTGTATGGTAATAGCTGGCGAGCTAATAGTTCCGCCACGCCAGCTGTCAGACGCCGGCAAGAGGGTGACTGGCAGACATTTGCTTCTTCCGCTCAAATACTTCCTTCACGGACAGCTGGGTACTGCTGTGGACAGAGGAGAAGGAACCGCTCAAGGGAAGAGGCGGTGTGGAGGAGGGTGGCTGTGAAGGTGCAAGGGAGAAAGTGGATGAAGACGATGCACCTGAAGGAGGAAGAGGAGAAGGAGGGTGGCTTGTCTTTTGAGGGGTGCTGCTTTTCCTCAGGTGTTCTTGCCATAGCTGTTTGTGCCTTCTCTCCAGGTGCCTTCGTAAGGCACTTGTCCCTACGTGAGAGTTGGCCTTTCCACGGCTCAATTTTTGCTGGCAGAGACAACAGATGGCTTTGCTTCGATCTGAGACACACACGTTAAAAAATTTCCAAACCGCTTAAATCCCCCTGGGGTGATGGCGCTAGGGTGGCATCAGCAGCTGAGGTTGAAGGGCATGTGTGCTGGCTGGCCATAGCTGGCGATACATGGCGCCAGACACTGCCCCCAGCTGTTTCTGAGGACGAGCTCCCTCTGCTTCTATCATGGAGTCGTCTCCTCCTACTCCTCTCTGACTCCCCCTCTGAACTGTCCACCTAGTCATCTCCTCTACCGGGAACATATGTGGTATCCGTATAATCGTCATCATAATCCTCCTGGCCAACTGCGCTTTCCTCAGACACCTCCTCAAGTGCACCAACTTCAGGTGGTCCACCATCATCCCCATCCACACACGTTACGTCCAAACTATCGCCACCTAACTCAGACGTAGGAGGTGTTGTACCTGCGCCTTCTTGTTGTTGTTGCAGTAGTGGCTGGGAATCAGTGATTTCACCACCACCACCAAATAACTCCTGCGAAGTGTCAAGCAGCGGATGTGGTGCTTGTTGTAGCGCTGGTGGCTGCGGGAGATGAGGTGTTCTGTGTTAAATACTCAATCACCTCCTCACGATTTTGGGAAGTGATGGCACGTGCCTTCTTCTGAGCACTGTATTTTGGGGCAGGTCCGCACGAAATCACAGCAACACCACCTCGCACAGCCACAGACCTGCCGGTGCCTGGTGGCCTTCCTCTGGGTCTGCCTCTACCTCTTCGTCTACCTGGTTCGTCCATTTTGTCCATCTCGGGGGTATGCTAGCTATATGCAGTGAGGTGGGTTCTCACTCAACACAACAAGTAGTTAGATGCAGTGAGCTGGGTTCACTCAACAGTAAAGGTACTTAAGATGCAGTGAGGTGGGTTCTCACTCAACACAACAGTTAGTTACATGAAGTGAGGTGGCCAGGTGGGTTCTCACTCAACACAACAGGTAGTTAGATGCAGTGAGCTGGGTTCACTCAACACAACGCTAGGTATATGCAGTGATGAGGTGGGTTAAGTAAACACAACAGGTACTGAGTAGTTAGATGCAGTGAGCTGGGTTCACTCAACAGTAAAGGTACTTACGATGTAGTGAGGTGGGTTCTCACTCAACACAACAGGTAGTTAGATGCAGCGAGGTGGCCAGGTGGGTTCACACTCAACACAACAGGTAGTTAGATGCAGTGAGCTGGGTTCACTCAACACAACGCTAGGTATATGCAGTGATGAGGTGGGTTAAGTAAACACAACAGGTACTGGGTAGTTAGATGCAGTGAGCTGGGTTCACCCAACAGTAAAGGTACTTAAGATGCAGTGAGGTGGGTTCTCACTCAACACAACAGGTAGTTAGATGCAGCGAGGTGGCCAGGTGGGTTCACACTCAACACAACAGGTAGTTAGATGCAGTGAGCTGGGTTCACTCAACACAACGCTAGGCATATGCAGTGATGAGGTGGGTTAAGTAAACACAACAGGTACTGGGTAGTTAGATGCAGTGAGCTGGGTTCACTCAACAGTAAAGGTACTTAAGATGCAGTGAGGTGGGTTCTCACTCAACACAACAGGTAGTTACATGCAGTGAGCTGGGTTCACTCAACACAACGCTAGGTATATGCAGTGATGAGGTGGGTTAAGTAAACACAACAGGTACTGGGTAGTTAGATGCAGTGAGCTGGGTTCACTCAACACAAAGCTAGGTATATGCAGTGATGAGGTGGGTTAAGTAAACACAACAGGTACTGGGGTATATGCAGTACTGGGTAGTACAATGTGCAGCTCCCTGTCACACACACAGGTAGTCACTGAATGTGCTGGGCTGCTGGCAGTGGCACACACACTATCAATTAGCAAGGCTGTGCATGCAACAAATGTGTCAGTTTGACACACAGAAAAAAAAATGTACAGGTTGAGCTCTGAAAAGAGCTGTTGCTGGGTGCTTTAAAAGCAATAATAATCAGTCAGGAGCAAGCAAAGCAGCCTAGAACCTAACTACTCTGTCCCTAGGAGAAAAAGTCAGCAGCAGCTGTCCCTTTCCTCTCACTAGCAAGCACACGAGTGAGGCCAATGGCCGCCGGAGGCTGCCTTATATAAGGGGGGGGGGGGGGCTCCAGGACTTAGTGTAGCCTGAATGGCTACAATGTGCCTGCTGACTGTGATGCAGAGGGTCAAAGTTGACCCTTATAGGCATTATGGGGTGAATCGAACTTCCGCAAAAGTTCACCTGGTGCAGGCGAACGCGAACCCCCTAAGTTCGCCTGGAACCGTTCGCCGGCGAACCGTTCGCTACACCTCTAATACTTAGATGACATTCTCAGAGCACAGAGATCATGTTAAGTTTGTGTTACGGAAGTTGAGACAAAACATGCTGTACGCTAAGCTGGAGAAATGCATATTTGAAGTGACCTCTGTCACCTTTCTAGGGTACATAATTTCAACCTCTGGTCTCTCTATGGACCCTGGTAAAGTTTCAGCTGTGTTAGATTGGCCTCAACCTGTGGGATTGAAGGCTCTCCAGAGGTTCCTGGGGTTCGCTAATTACTACAGAAGGTTCATAAAGGGATACTCTACGGTGATCTCACCTCTCACCAGTCTCACAAAGAAAGGGGCAGATACTCACCACTGGTCCCCTGAGGCCCATGCTGCTTTCTCTACGCTAAAGAAATTGTTCTGTACTGCACCCATTTTGAGACATGTTGACACCACCTTCCCCTTTATCATGGAGGTAGATGCCTCAGAAGTAGGGGTAGGGGCTGTGCTGTCTCAGCGTTCTGGGTTGCAGGGAAAGCTACACCCCGTGCCTATTTTTCACGTAGGTTTTTACCCGCAGAGAAAAACTACGATATAGGCAATAGGGAACTTCTTGCCATTAAATTGGCCTTCGAGGAATGGCGACATTGGCTAGAGGGTGCAGAACATACCATTACTGTCTATACTGACCACAGGAATTTGGAGTACATTGAGGGTGCTAAGAGACTTAGCCCCCGACAGGCTCGGTGGTCATTGTTCCTCTCGAGATTCAGATTTGTAATCACGTACACCCCTGGTAGTAAAAACATCAAAGCTGATGCTTTGTCCAGATGTTTTGAGCCCGAGACAGCACAGCCCTCAGACCCAGAAACCATTCTGCCGCAGAAAGTGGTTCTGGCCGCCACTGAGACCTGGAGGGACTCGACTAAAACGTTGAGTCCATTCCAACAGGATGTACCTGAGGGAAAGCCTGAAGGGGTCACGTTTGTACCACTGCCTTTTCGTCTACAAATATAGCAGTTGTTTCATTCTCACAAGAATGCTGGGCATCCTGGAGCCACCAGAACCCAAGACCTCGTAGCAAGATGTGCCTGGTGGCCTTCATTGGCAACTGACTGCAAAGAGTATGTAAGAGAATGTGCAGTGTGCAAGAAGCAAACCCTCCCGTCAGGCACCTGTTGGGACATTACAACCACTGCCAGTCCCGAAGGAACCATGGACTCATCTGTCCATGGATTTTGTGAGCGAACTCCCTAGGTCTGAAGGCATGACGGTCATTCGGGTGGTAGTCGATCGTTTTAGCAAGATGGCCCATTTTGTCCCCCTGAAAGGACTCCCCTCGGCCCAGGAGTTGGCCGATCTTTTCGTCCGGCATATTTTTCGGCTGCATGGCATTCCAGAAAATATAGTGTCAGATCGGGGAGTCCAACTTGTTTCTAAGTTCTGGAGGGCATTCTGCCAGCAGTTAGACATGGAGCTATCTTTCTCATCAGGCTACCACCCACAGACCAATGGCCAGACCGAGAGAACCAATCAGTCTCTGGAACAGTTTCTGAGATGTTATGTGGCAGACGTTTAAACTAACTGGGTAAAATTCCTGCCATTTGCAGAATTTGCACACAACAACTTGAAGAGCTCCTCCTCGGGTTTTTCTCCATTCCAGGTGGTAACAGGAAGGTCACCTAAGTTCACCCCATTACCAGTGGCTGCCACTCCGTTTCCAGCCCTGGAAGATTGGCAGAGGTTCTTGAAGCAAATTTGGGGAATGGTAGAACAAAATCTGAGGAGGGCTTTTCAGAGTCAGAAGAAACAGGCTGATAAGAGACGGTCCATAGAATGGGAATTCCTTCCAGGTGACTTGGTTTGGGTGTCGAAACGACATTTGGCTCTGAAGCAACTGTCTCCCAAGTTAGGTCCCAGATTTGTGGGTCCGTTTCCTGTGATCAGGAAAATCAATGATGTCACTTATGCCATCGATCTCCCTACCAGCATGCAAGGTGTGAGATCGTTCCATGTGTCCTTGCTCAAGCCGGCAGTGCACGTGGATTCCGCTCCCCCCCCCCCCCTGTGTTGATTGATGACCAACCTGAATATGAATTCGAGAAGATTCTAGACTCACGGCTTGTGCAGAACTCCGTGCAGTATTTAGTGCATTGGAAAGGGTATGGCATTGAGGAGAGAACTTGGGTGCCAGAATGTCGCATGCACACAGAGGAGTTGAAAAAGGAGTTTCATAACTTACATCCTGAGAAGCCTGGCAGGAAGATGTCCGGAGTCCACTCCTCGGGGGGGGGGGGGGTACTGTGAGAGATCGCGGAAAAGCCGCCGCGAGTACTACTGAGCAGACGGCTGATTCCGAGTCCAGTGCGGCGGTTTGCACGCGGAAGCGTGTGTCTGGCGGCAGAGCAAAACGCGGAAAAGCCGCCGCATGCAACAACAGTCAGGCGGCTGATTCCGCGTCCAGCGCGGCGGTTTGCACGCAGCAGCGTGCAGCTGGTGTGGCTGAGCCTGTTAGTTCACACAGGTTTAGGGCTGCGCGCGCGCACGCCAGAAGTCAGGACCTTTATGCCAGCAGGAGATGTGTCAGCTGATCAGGATGATCAGCAGATTCCTGCTGGACTCCTGATTGGCTGAGTGGTTCGGGCGGGGCGGCAGAGTCCTGCAACTATATATACAGCTTGCTTGTCAGTTGCTGGTTGTCTGCCGTTGCGATCACTACGTGGAAGCACTCAGACCTTTAGTCAGATCCTACAGTGTGTTAGAACCAGGTGGACCTGGGAATTCACACTTAGCCAGTTTACTTGTACTGTTAATTTGTGTTATTATTCAGACTAGTTCCAGGGTGCTGAGACCAAGCACCTCGCACTCAGACTAGGCATTGTTTGATATCTGTTATGACTTATTGCTTTCCTGACTACTCCTCAGTCTTCTGATTCGGTATCTCGCATATCTGATATACCGTTGCCAGACCCTGCTTGCCTTGGATACCGGATCAGCCTTCTGTCTTTGTACTTTATCTGTCATCTCTGTTGCTGAACTTCTGCCTGTCTGACCATTCTCCCTTCAGTGGAACGTCTCCCACTGGAGGGTTATCTCTGAGGCTTGCCTCTCCGAGACGCCTGCCCCAAGCAGACGATTACTGCTAGGGGTCGAGATTCCTCACTCTGCCTGGTTAGAGGATCTCACGCACGGGGTTCCCATTCAGAGGTAACCACACCTCTGAGGAATTGCCGTGTGGTATATATTTCCACACTTCTGTGATTTATATTACTGTCTTTATTGTGTTCTTTTGCTGGTGCCCAGAGGTTAGCAATATGTCGGATTATCGGTGATACTGCAGATCATCAATAATCGGGTATATATCTGCATTCTTGGTGATACTGCAGATCGCCAATAATCAGATTCTCTCTGCGTGCTGATACCGATCGTTACAGTAACAGTGTTGTACCCTCTTGACATAAATATTTAAAGTTCAGTCCCTAAGGTAACTATTTATGTCTTTTTTTTATTATTGTAATTTTTTTTTTTTTAATTACAAAAAAAAAAAATGGGGAGTGTGGGAGGTAATGAGTTAATTTTTAGTGTAAAAGTAATGTATTTGTATATGACGAATGCTTTAGGGCGTAGTTTTACTATTTGGCCACAAGATGGCCACTGTAACTTTTTGATTATGCGACCTGCAAGCGTACAGGAAGTACGCTTGCAGGAAGTGTTATGAGGCTTGGAAACTATTTTTTTTCCACAATGATCGCTGCTTCTCATAGAAGCAGCTGATAATTGCAGGGGGCTTAGATCAACGACCGGGAACATTTTTCCCATTCATTGATCTCCGGTCGTGCGGGCAGCGGCGGCGTGCACGAGAGCGGGAGCGCACACACGAGCAAGCGGGAGCAGCGGCGGGAGGTGCGGATATCTTCGTCCCTGGGGGTGAAAGGATGGAAAAAGGGACGGAGATATCCGCACCTATGGGGGTAAAGTGGTTAAACAATACCAGTTCCCTGGCAGCCTTGTTGGTCTATAATTGTCTGCAGTAGTGGCTGATGTACATCAGAGGCAAGCATACAGCTAATTCTGTCAGTTCTGACAATATTGTTAGAAACACCTGACCTGCTGCATGCTTGTTCAGGGTCTATTTTTTTGTTACAGGTTCTCTTTAATTTTCAGGCATACAAGTGACAGCTTATGTCATTTTTAGAAGTAGAAATACATTTATTTACGCTACTTCATCAGTTTATTTTCACCTCAGGTTCACTTTAAAAGTCATAACACTATGCCATCTCTATCCCCGGTACCTCCTCGGTGCTCCTGTGTGTCACTCTGGTTCCCCTGTGCCCTTCAGTGTCCCCCTCTGTGCCACTTCTGTCCCCACCCCACTGTGTCAGCTCTGCCTCCATTGTGTCCCTCCAAGTTTAAACACTGGAGCAGAAGGTGGGAAAGACATTTAAAACATTAATATATGTGAGTACTTGGCTGAATCAAAAGTCTGATTAGAAGAAATACAGAGAAATACAAAAACCTACAGTATGTCCCAAATAACAGTAGTGAGACACCTAGTGGCTAATATATACTGTAGCATATTGCTACAGTGCTGGATCACGGGTTTGTATCAAATGTGTATGAAGAACTTGCTATATAATATAGTGTACCCCAGCTAAATTTCATTTTACTAAGTTTAAAAAAAAATGTCTTTTAATTCTTTAAAATCGATTTTCTCAAAAAAAAAAACCTACAAGGTCTTTATTTATTTTTTTTATATAATTTTGACTTGTTCCCACAGGACAGGCCGTTCGTATCAGGGGGTGATTCTTAACGCTACCTGTATTGCAAAACAAATTTCACAATATGAAAAATTAAGATAACCATTTCTAATATCTCCTCATGTTATTTCTGCTACAGCATTAAAAACCACACAGATTTGCTTGTTGCAACATTTTTAATAGAAATACCTCAGAAAGGCACATGCAGCATCTTATTTTTCTTAACAATAAAACTCAAGCAGCTTATTAACAAAAGAGTGAAAATGTACCTCTGTTAAGGCCCATACTCACGAGTGACATTTGTCGCCGCAACACGCGGCGCGCGCGTGTTGCGGCGACAGGTCGCCCGTGAGTATGGGCCGCCGCACGCGCGCGCACCCCGAACTGTCGCCCGTCGCTCATGTCGCCAGGCGATTGAAACTTTCAATCGCATGGCGACAGTCGCCGCTGCCCCCCCGCCGCAACTGTCGCTAGTCCGCGTGAGTACGCGGACTAGCGACAGCAACCTCCATGTAGGTACATGGAGCTTCCGGCGGGGGGAGGAGGAACGTCAGCGACAGCTTCCGCCTTGCCGCTGGTCCCTCTTCCGCGTGTGTACGCGGAGGGACCTGGCGAGAAGCTGTCGCCGGCCTGTCGCCCACACGCTCACGTGTGCTGGCGACAGGCCACATTTCTCGCCCGTGAGTATGGGCCTTTAGTCACCACAGTGCAAAAAATGCGGGGAATTTCACTGCGTAAGCAGTTGACTGATGTACAATAAAACCAGTAAGCGTCAAAGCTGTTTAAATGCAGTCAGGTAAAATGCTGACGAATGTGTTTCTTCTGCATTATGTTCCTTTCTAAAAATGGTGAAGCATGACTGAGCATTCCCTACTTTAGTAGCTATGTTGACTGCAGCAGTTAAGGGCTCGTTTCCACTATCGCGAATCTGCATGCGTCCAACGCATGCAGATTCGCACATGTAATGCAGGTGAATGGACCTGTTTCCACTGTAGCGTTTGCGTGGTGCGTTTTTATGAGCGGTGAAAAAACGCACAAAAGAGCCAACGAATTCGCCTGCTAGTGGAATGCATGCAAATCGCCGCTAATGTATTTAATAGGGAAATCGCATGCGTTTTTTTACGCGTTATTTTACGCGATTCCGCATGCGATTCCGCATAGGAACCAATGTAAATTAACACAGGCAGTGACATGGTTAAAAACGCACATAGCCTAACCTATGCGAAATCGCATGCGTAATCGCGTAAAATAACGCGTAAAAAAACGCACCTGCATGCGATTTCTTCTGCGGTGGAATCCAGGCGATTCTGCACCGCTACAGTGGAAACGAGCCCTAAGGATAAATGAAATCCACCTGTCACGAAAATCTTAAAAAATTCAAATACATGTGAACCTATACAAATAAGAAGTATGTTTCTTCCAGAGTAAAATGAGTCATAAATTACTTTTCTCCTATGCTGCTGTCACTTACACTAAGTAGTACAAATCTGACATTACTGGCAGATTTTGGACTAGCCCATCTTCTCATGGGGGGGGGGGGGGGGGGTTCTCAGGGTTTTCTTTATTTTTAAAAGCATTTAGTGAGTGGCAGTTGCTCTGTTAAACTGCCAAAAAACTGTGCAGTGAGCAGGGAGGCTGGCCAGCATCAGTATATAAATCTTTTTTCAGGGAATGTCTTTAAAAAAGAATAAAATGCCATGCTGAGAATCCCCCATGAAGAGATGGCCTAACCAAAAACCTGTCGGTAATGTCAGATATCTACTACCTACTGTAAGTAACAGCAACAGGAGAAATGTAATGTTTGGCTCATTTTACTTTGGAAGAAATGCACTTCTTATTTGTATGCGTTTTAAAATTTAAGATTTTGGCGACAGTTCCTCTTTAACTGCTACCCATGAGGCAGGTACTATGTGCAGAGCATACTGCCTGCACTACAATGCCTGCATAATGCAATGCACACTCTGTAGGTTAAGGCTGGTTTCACACCAGGACATTGCGTTTTAGGGGACGTTATGGTCGCATAACGTGCCCCTAACGCAACGCCTGGTGCTCTCTGATGTGGACGTCAGAGTGAGCCGCGTTGTGCAGCTCACTCTGTCGTCCGTGATGCGTACTCTTGGACGCATGCGGCATCACGTGGTCCCGCCCGGCCAATCGCCGCACAGAGCGGCCGCTCCAGGAAGTAAACACTGCCCGTCACTGAGTGCAGTGAATATTAATTAGCCTGGCCACTCTCCGCTCCTCCCCAACGTTACTGAGCATGTGCAAGCAGTCTAACGCGGTTCTTCCGCTTATAAAGTACTGCATGCAGTACGTTGTCTTATAGCGCAGCGTTACTAAGTAACGCAACGTGGGCACTGTGAATAGCCCATTGATTTTTCATTGCTGTGCGGTGGGGTGCGTTACAGGCTGCTCTAACGTGCGCCTGTAACGTCCCACTGTGAAACCAGCCTAAAAGTGTGTGCGGTATTTTATAGCATGGTCAGTTGCCATGGAAAATGCACATTTTTCCACACCTTATCCACTGTAGACAGTGTGAAGGATAACATGATCCATTACCACTCATAGATGTGAACAAGACTATACAATTGTATGGGCGGTGCGTTCACATGCAACACAACCCAACATGCATAGTGTGAACACACTGTAACAGCTAGGGAATGTCATGTTCATACTATAGCACACCACAAGCATATCTATGATCATGAACTGTAATGAAATTGCTAGCTATCATTAATGATTGGCAAGTAGCACCATCACAACATACCAAATCTGTAACTTAGGCATTCTAATGTTTGATAACAGTATTAGTACAGTTGTCCTTACACTTGTGACAGACTAAGCCAGTAGTTTGAACTGGTGCATTTGTGTTTGGTGGGTCAGGGTTATATCCTGCCTCTTTGCAGATTCCCTCCCTTCTCACTGCACTTTTGCATACCGATGACTGTACCTGTTAACACTTAAAAGAGAACTGTAGTGAGAGGTATATGTAGGCTGCCATATTTATTTCCATTTAAGCAATACCAGTTACCCGGCTATCCTGCTGATCCTCTGCCTATAATACTTTCAGCCATAGGTTCTGAACAAGCATGCAGCAGATCAGAAGTTTCTAACATTTTTGTCAGATCTGACAAGATTAGCTGCATGCTTGTTCCTGGTGTGATTCAGACAATGATTCATCCAAATAGATCAGCAGGGCTGCCAAGCAACTGGTATTGCTTAAAAGGAAATAAACATGGCAGCCTCCATATACCTCTCACTACAATTCTCCTTTCAGTCTGTGGGTCTGCAGAAGTGGCAAATTATATAATCATTATCTAGTGTGATTTTGGTAATTTCCATGTAATCCAGCCCCCCTTCTCCTCCACATCTCTACGTCCTGTATTGTTTGCTTCTATTTTTTATATTTTACATGAATTCAAACCAGCCTGTATTAATAAAAAAAAAGGAAAGTTCTTGCCATGAGGGACAGGAAAATGACTACTGCAGATGTGAAATCTGGAAAGGCTCTGCAATGAGTGTGAACGCCCCTGGGCTGAACTGGATCTCTCCAGGGGACTGATCAGATTTGGAAGGTTAATGTTTAATACCAGTCAACTTTATTAATGATGTATGATTAACTTCTGAATTTGATTAGACATCTGCACAGATCTGGTTTGGCCCAAGGTAATTCTGGTTGTTGTGCAGCAAGAACATCACTTACAATAACATTTTTAGCCCATCCTTAGTGCCTTTTACACAGATGTGAATTCTTATCACCTTTCAGCAACTGATGTTTTGGAATGAAATAGGTAACTGTTGCCACCTATTCAACAACATTTATGAAACCCAGGTCATGTTTGCAGTCTCACTTATATACTTTGATTTCTCATCTAGCAGCTACTGAATACTATACATTTTGACCTGCAAACTTATTCTGAGTCACTGGGCCAGATTCATCAAAGCATTACTGACATTTTTTTTTCTTCTTAAACCATTCTAACCAGCAAGATAACTGTTCTGCATGATAAGAAGAAAATTCTTAAATCCTACTTAATAGCAGCAGTTTAGTGTGAATTTCTAGAACTGCACTACAGTTAAGAAGAGTGCAAATCCATCCCTAAACTGCCTGTAACATCTGCAACTATGGCGGCTGCGGACACGCAGGGTATACCCGCAGCCGCCTTTGTTCCCTGTTCTCAGGCCTCATCCATTCCGTCGGCGTCTAGCACGCCGGGGAACGGAACTGTTTCGTGCTCATAGGGTCGCTGTATCGCGCGGAGACAGGACCTTTATGAGATCTGGGGGAAAGTCAAAGGGAACTTAAAAAAGGCTTTTGCTACCCAGAAAAGACAGGCAGATAAGAAATGTTCTATGGGATGGAATTTTGTTCCAGGAGATTTAGTGTGGGTTTCTACTCGACATTTGGCCTTAAAGCAACCTTCTGCTAAACTGTGTCCCAAATTTATAGGGCCCCACCCTGTGTCCAAAAGGGTCAACAAGGTTACCTATGTTGTCTCGCTCCCACCCAGTTTCAGGGGTGGTAGAACGTTTCATGTGTCCTTCTTGAAACCTGCTGTGCATGTGGATTCCTCTCCTCCCCCCCCCCCCCCCTGTGGTGATTGATGGAGAACCAGAGTATGAGATAGAGCAGATCTTGGCTTCTTGGGTGGTGCGTAACTTCATACAGTACCTAGTCCACTGGAAAGGGTATAGTACAGAGGAGAGGTCTTGGGTACCTGCTTGTCGCATGCATGCAGAAGAACTCAGGGAGCAGTTTCATAGATTGCATCCTGACAGGCCAGGAGGATCATGTCCGGAGTCCACGCCTAGAAGGGGGGGGGGGGGGGGGTACTGTAACATCTGCAACTATGGCAGCTGCGGACACGCAGGGTATACCCACAGCCGCCTTTGTTCCCTGTTCTCAGGCCTCATCCGTTCCGTCGACGTCTAGCACGCCGGGAACGGTACTGTCTCGTGCTCATAGGGTCGCTGTATCGCGCGGGCGGAGACAGGACATTTATGCTGGAAGAAGGCGCGTCAGCTGACCTGCCGGTCGGCTGACGTCGGATGTGACTCATGCCGCTCGGATTGGCTGATTGGTAAGGGGCGCGGCTGTGAGCTCTCCTCTGCTTCTTAAGCCTTCACTGGTCATTAGCAACTTGTCTGCTGTTGCGAATACACTCGTGTTAGCGCTCAGACCTTAGACTAGTATCCGGTGTGCATTGATCTGGGAGGAAACCAGGGATTTCACACAAAACTAGGACTATTGTATATTGTATTACTGATTACCTGTGTATTATCCTGGCTATACTCTGACCTTGCTATTGCTCATCGATTCTGTACTTCTGCCTATCTGACCTTAGTTGCTGAACCTCTGACTGATAACTCACTATTCTTCTGCCTCACGTTTCTGTACTGTATTCGCCTCTCAGTTGCCAAACCTTGCCTGTCTGACCTCTCTACTCACCAGTGGGCCCTTGCCACTGGTGAGGTGCTCTTTTGATTTAATACCCACCAGCTCCTCTGGTGAGGTTTAGTTTAAGTTATAAAGCTCCTGTGACTGATAGTACCTTACCAGCTCCTCTGGTAAGGTCTAGTTAAACTATTCAGTCGCTTGTGCTGATGGTACCTTCCCAGCTCCCCTGATAAGGTTTAGCCAAACTTTGTTGTCACTTCTGTTATTAGTACTTTACCAGCTCCTGTGGTAAAGACCTATTATTTATACCACTGTTATTGCAGCTAGTACCCACCAGCTCCCCTGGTGAGGTCTAGCACTGTTGTTTCAGATAGTACTCACCATCTTCTCTGGCGAGATCTATCCATTTAATCTACTGTTGCACCAAACACTTTACACCTCTGTTTCTCGGCCGTCTATACTTGCATTATTGGTGATACTGCAGATCACACAATAATCAGACGTCTGTGTGCTACACCAATCGTTACACTGCCGCAGATGAAAAAGTGCTTAACAGCACTTCAACTTGTGCAGCAGTGCAGGCTAGGCATGATTTGTGAAGTGATCCTCCCTCCTGCTGGATCCTGTGAAGCTGTTCTTTGTTTAACTCTTCCAGTGCTGGGCATTGATGCAATACAGCAGATGTATTGGTTACCTCAGCAACAGCAATTTCCCTCACACACTGCACTGTCTGAGAAACCTTCCTAACTCCTCATATTTAAGAAGGATAAATGTCCCCATTGACCTTTAAAGTATGAAGCCGTAAAATGAGCATGAGAGCCCGAAAATGAGCCGCTGCTATAGAGCGAGCAATAGCCACTCGCATACTGTCATTGCAGCAGACATTTGCCAAATGGCTTGATGTTCTGAGACAACATCCATGTTTTTTACACAGAAGGATTTTGCCCCGCTGAAATCAAGCTACACATGCCCATTTAACATTGTATTTGCTACAATAAAGTAAAGTTTTAACATTCTAAATTACAGTAATATAGAACTCACAAATAAAGCAAGACAGCACTCAAGTGTATTAAAATATTAATCCATATTATTAGATAGTTGGCACAGTGTTTTAAAATTTCTATAACTATTTATGCGGCATTTGTACATACATGATCATATTAACATTACAGTAGTGATTCTCAATTCGGTTCTTAACAATATATCATTTTCTTGCTCTTAAATGTACATGCATGAATTCATGTGATGAACCCAATTTGAAGATCTGATTTACATATATAATAAAATCTGATTTACAGAATTACATATAAGTCACACAAAAAATTGCAAAAACGGTTAAATCACCACTTTGCCCTGCCGCAACAGACACATTGAAACTGAGAGCAACTGGCTTAAAATTGCCCCAGAAAGTACATACCATATGCAGAAGGCATAACAAAATTTAATGTAACAAATTTGCATAGCTTCTTACTAGACATGAATGGGCTTTGTCTAGTTTAATAGAAACTAAAAAAAAACAACTTTGGCTACCATCAATTTTAATTAGAACCCTCAATATGTTCTGAATTCCTTGCATGTCATATATGTACCGTAGTTTAATGCCTTGTGAGATCTTTTAAGTAAATTGGGCCTCAACAAGCAAACAAAAGGAAAAACAGTTTAGCTTAAAGCAATATATCAGCCTACTGACTTCATTTTTCTAATAAAATGCTAGTATAGCTAAATTCAGTCATCTAGCACTTGTTAAAGCTTCAGTGCATTGAGGCAGACATGAAAATTAGGCACCTGAGAAAAGATAAATGTCTGTAAATCATGCTCTATGTAAGCTATTCCTTTTCAGATCTGTGCTAATAAGGAATGTGAATTGTGGATTTTTACCAAGTAAGCAGTAATGTATGAACAAACACAAAGGCCTCGATTCATAAAGCATTACTGCATGCGTTATCGCCAAAGCGGTAAATTACCGCATTGTATGTCGTTGATAGTGGATTCATAAAATTTAACGCATGTTTTGCCGCATGCGGTAATAGTGCGTTAATGAAAACGTTGTTTGTGTCGGTAAACTGAATGAAGTGTATTCATGAAAAAAAAAGGAGGAGTAAGGAAGCGATAAATAACATGTTGTTATCGCCAACAAAGACCTGGGGAGTTTGCTCTACACAGTAGCATTTTAGGTGACAAATGGAGCCCCTTGAACTTAAAGAGAACCCGAGGTGGGTTTGAAGAATGTGATCTGCTTACAGAGGCTGGATCTGCCTATACAGCCCAGCCTCTGTTGCTATCCCAAACCCCCCTAAGGTCCCCCTGCACTCTGCAATCAGACATAGATCACAACCGCGCTGTGCGTACTGTGTTTACATCTGTAGTGTCAGTCTTAGCTGCTCCCCCGTCTTCTGCAGAGCTCCGGTCCCTGCCCCCTTCCCTTCCCTCTAATCAGCGGGGAGGGAAGGGAGGCAGGCAGGGACCGGAGTTCTGCAGGAGGTAGGGGGGAGCAGACTGACACTATAGAGAAAAACACAGCCCGATGCGACAAGCTGTGTGTCGACAGCACGGCTGTGATTTATGAGGTATTGCAGAGTGCAGGGGGACCTTAGGGGGGTTTGGGAGACCAACAGAGGCTGGGTTGTATAGGCAGATCCAGCCTCTGTAAGCAGATCACATTCTTCAAACCCACCTCGGGGTCTCTTTAATGTTATGAAATTTTTAAGGATACAGAGGAGGAAGGGTGGTTGTAATATCGCTCAGGTTTTTAGAAATCGCAGAGTTAGATAATTTATAAGAAAAAAAATAATTATATATATATATATATATATATATATATATATATATATATATATATATATATATATTATAATAATAAATAAGTCATGTTTGTCTAAAACTGCCCACTTCTACCCAGCATGCACCTTGTCATTAGGAAGTCAGCAGCAAACTACCGCACTCAGCAAATTATACCGACAGCTTTCCGCCCCACACCGCACACTTACCGACTGCTATCGCAATCATCTCGCACTCAGAATTTTTTTTAATGAATTCACTGCAAAAACCCTCCTTTACCACTAGCGGTAATTTCCTGCCCTTCTCTGAACTACCGCACTCACTTTTATGAATCGAGGTCAAAGAGTGTCTGCTTGAGGTATCAATTTTTTTTAGAAGTACAGTAGCATCTGCACACTTTAGTGCATTCCTTCAGGTATCATTTCTGCTGTATGTTTAGGTTCATTACAGAAAACAGTTTTTGTAACTCTTGTTTTTGGGTTTGATCTTTTAAATAAATGAAAACCCTAATAAAATAAATAAATAAATAAATAATGTAAATGGACTTAAAAGTCCCAGCTACTGGCATAGTGATTTTCAAGTTCTTATATTTAATATTTAACCAGTGTTTGAAATGAACACACTATTAGAATGTTTGTAATCAGTGTGGTAAGATATCAAGTTACACTTACAGTTGTGGCCAAAAATGTTAGCACCGCTGCATTTTATTCAGGTAAGACATGTAAAACAAATTGATTACAGGAAGTGAAGGCATCCATCAAATCTAGACCTGAAACAGTTTGCAAACTAAGAATATTTTAAACTGTTTGTAGTTATTCTTTTCATGAGTGGGCTATCGAATATTAATTCTATGGTCTCCGTTTGGCCTGTTATTTTTTCTGATACTTTAATATTAATAGAGAAATACGGAACTGTAGAAACCTGATTTTGTCAACTTTAAACTTATTTGCAATAGATCAATTTCCTGAGCAGATTGTGAGTTATTTTAAAATAATCTTCAGGTGCTAAATTATTGTCCACAACCATATATAATGTACAGTAGTACTTCAGTTTAGTATGATTGATGCAGAAGCAATTTGTTGAAATCCCACTTGTACATTCCCAAAATGTAACAATGGTAATCAGGTACACTATGCAGCTTTACATCCTCTGCTTACAGTATTTTATTTTATTTTTTCAAAACAATTCTACTGAGCCCTAGTAGCCCTCTCCCTTTCCATCAGTAATAAACTTGCCTCTGCAACAATCCAGATGCCAAACACCAGGTTGGGTGGGGGCTGGGAATGAAGTGGAAGGTGTCATGAGCTAGTACTCTATAAATGTACTGTTTTCAAAACAAGCATTGCAAAGTAGATGGTAAGGGTTAAACATTTTAAAGCGTACTTCACATGTGCTTTAAAGTGTGAAAATCAACCCTGGTAAATTGGGGCTAAATGTAATGACCAATACACAATTGTCAATGCAGGAAAACAGAGCTTCTTTTTGGATTTGACTATATGTAAAGCTGAATCTATTTAGGCTGGACTGCTGCTCTGTGACCAAAAAATAATCCTAATCAATACTAGCTAATTTCTCTAAGGGCCCTTTCACACCAGAGGGATTTTTCGGCGTTTTAACGCCACGGCCGAAGTTGGAGTTTTGCTAGGTAAAAGAAAGTCCATAGACTTTCATTTTACCTTTCACATCTAACTCGGCGTTTTGGAGCGTTGCGTTTCAACGCTCCCAGGAGCTTTTTCAGGGCTGTTAACAGCCGAAGTTGGCTGTTGGCGTTTCAATGATAGTCAATGGAAAACGCCAACTTCAGCGTTTTCAAAGCCTTTTCAAAGCGTTTTACAGCTATCTTGTTCACTTATTTTTATAGAAGAAAAAAAAAAGGACGTTTTCATATGGGCTGTAAAACTCTTTCAAAAGGCTTTGAAAACGCTTTGAAAACGCTACGTATTGGCGTTAAGCAAAAGGCTGACTTTCAGCCTTTTCTACCGCAGCCTCTAGTGTGAAAGAGCCCTAACCAGACTCTCTTAAATCTCTTACTCCTGCAGTTTACTTGCATTGGTATAAGGATTGAAAACCGCACAAATCAGAAATTTCAGTGCAAAGTGCCAACATTGCTGAGAACGTTGGCTTTAAGGTGCAGTAGTACACTGTTGTTTAGGAATAGAGTGACAATTAACAGTCACATTAGTGTTATAAGTAGAGTTAGGGTTAGGTTAATGTAAGGTGTAGGCATGAGGCTCAGATTGGCTTTAGCTGTAGGGTGACATAGTAGTGTGCATGTATTCTCACCACCCATCATTTCAGCGCAAGGTGAGCAGAAAGATACTCACCTTGCTGCCGCACAAATTCCGGTCGGCGTTCATTACTATTTCCCCTCCGAGTCATAGCAACTTGGAGGAAAAAGTCATTCAGGGTCCGGCGATTGCCGATACCCAAATTGCACTGCTGGGTGGCCATAGACATAATAGCATTATGTCTATGTTGGTGCCCAGGTCAGTTGCGTGTGGGGAAGAGCGCGCACTGAAATGACCTGCTTTGGACATATTAATGCTAGATATCAGATGAGGTTAATGTTGGTAGTAAAGTGAGGGTTAGGTTAGTGTCAGTAGTAGAAAGAGGATTAGGTTATCCCCAGGGCAAATTAAGGAACAGAGCTTAGATAGGTTAATGCTTGTTCTTGAAAATGAAAGGAGTAGAGCAGGGAATTAGTGTTGGGGGTAATTTGATGGTTAGTTTAATGTCAGGTGTGGGGTGGAGATTAAGTAGATTATGGCAGCAGCAACTGGATGATAAATCAACACTGTGCCAATCTGCAAGCACTGCAAACGAACATACTGGAATAAGGTGGTTCACAAAATAATACACAGTATAAACACAGTATATCATTCCAGTATGCAAAATCACAATTGAGAAAAGCTCACAGTGTTCTAAACTGTGGTCTTTCATACAATAGTTAAATCACCACTTTATCAAACTGGTTCTTGCATTTGACTTTAAATGAAAACAAAGATGTCAAAGTGAGAACTTTGAAGTGCACACAAGGCAATTAGTGTTAATATTTTCTAAGATGGTTTCCCATTAGTGGCTGGAATATCTCATTCTAAAGAAATGGTCTCGTATCTCTTCTGTGTTGACATTTTCAGGACCAAACCATATAACTTTTCCACTACTGATATCTTCCTTGAATTTCCTCTTGGAAACAGTCAGAGTGCCAGGATTCTCTGTTGTATTAGGTCCCGTGATCAAAACATAGCAAGCATGTCGGCTACGTTCAAATAAAGCAACTTTTAAGAGAAACAGAAAAAAAATGAGTGTTCATTATGTCTTGCTCAATTTTTTCGTTACAAAAATATAAAACAAAAGAGGACAAAACTGTGTCTTTAAAAACGACATGATATTCCATGCTCGTAAGAAACCCTCTCTGACAGTTAAAACACGACGGTTAGGTAACTTTAGAGGCTACGTAAACAGGATGACAGACTACTTAAAGTTTGATACCAAATGATGTTTTTGGAGACTAATCAACTGAGAACCTAAAGGATTACTATGATTAAAAACTAAAACACACAAACACATACATAATTATACATATCTATATATACACACACTTTATATTATATCTATCTATCTATCTATCTTATATACACGCACGCACGCACGCACGCACACACACACACACACCCTAAGAAAATCCCTGTTATCTGTGTCCATGGTCCATGTGTGCTGCAAACTGCGCATGAGTCATGCCGCAGCTTTGGATGCGTTTGCGCTTGTGGCCCTGTGCATGCGCAGTATGGCAGAAAGGGAGTGAGTGAGGAAGGCAAAACCTAGTGTCTGTTCATGTAAAGGGCCTAATGGTCAATATTACTATAATTATAAATTGGGGAGGAGTGACTGATGCATCACAATGCAGCATATTTTCAGATTTCAGCAGTTATCTGATTAAAAGTCAGTGGTTATAATAAGCTACCTCTGCTTTGGAATCAATGTCTTATGCTGGATACACACGTTGAGATTTCCCGTTCGATTCCCGGGATCGAATCGATTATTTCCAACATGCTCGATTTTGATTGTTTCTGCCATCGATTTGCATGTTAAGTATGCCAAATCGACGGCAGAAACGATCGAAATCCGAATCGAGCATGTTGGAAATAATCGATTCGATCCGTTTGATCCCGGGAATCGAACGGGAAATCTCAACGTGTGTATCCAGCATTAGATTTTCATCTTTGCTATGTGAAAAAAACTTTCCCTGTATCCAATTGTGCTTATGTTGATACAGTTTTTATCATCCTCATCATCTCTGACAATAGCTATTATCTATAATTTGCAGGCAGTGTTCTCTCCAGGGCTTATTAGGTGGGCGGGCTGCCCGGCTGTCTTAAATCCCCGCCCGCCCGGCTGAGGTGCCTCAATAATCAACCTTGGTGTGCCCAGCAGGAGTTTCCTAAATATTAGTGATGCGCAGCCGCCGGGTGCTCCATATGGTGGCCACCATCTTGTGGGCGGCCCTCACCGCTTGTAAGCCCTAGCTTTGCTCAGCCTGTAGCTACGGACTTTGGCTGAGCTGTTGGCACAACACCGCCCCCTGCCCAATCGCGCGATACGGCGGCCATCTTGAGGGCGGAACTTGCCGCTGGTCATCTTTAGCCTGCAGCTATGAGCTGTCAGGAATACACCGCCCTGACCAATCACCTGGCAGGGGACGTGTAATTGATCAAACAGCAGGGGGCTGGAGAGAGCTTGAATAGCTCCTCCCCCTGCACGTGTAATTTGAAAATGGTGTCCTTAGCCTGTTTCGCTGGCCCCTGCTCTCTTTCTGCCACCCAGGAGTCCTAGGAGAGGAGCTGTGAGTTCCCCAGTATGAGCTGTTTCAGCAGACCAAAGTATCAGGTTTATGGGTAAGGATTATTCACTCGTCAGCAGGATTGTTTTTGGTTTTACTTTATTTGCTGACAGCCTGAACCCTGACGGGATAACATTAACTTGACATTCACATATTTTGTTCAGACACTACCCAGATTTGATGGTTATCATATCTGTATGTGCCTTTTTCAAGCACTCAATGTGCTGTGGACCACAGCTTCAGCTAGTCCTGGAAAATGTGTGTGTGGGTACATTTCATGCTGCTGCATTACAAGTTGGAAGTAACACTTGTTTCATTTAATGTATGTGATGAACCACTAGCCGCCTTTAATGTATAGGATGTACAGTTAGCTGCCTTTAATGTATGGGACGTACAGTTAGCTTCCTTTAATGTATGGGATATACTGTCTTCTGCATTTCATGTATTGGACATATGGTTAGCTGCCTTTCATGTATGGGATGTACCCTTCGCCGCATTTCATGTATGGGATGTACCGTTCGTCGCGTTTCATTTTTGGGATGTGCCGTTAGCCGCCTTTCATGTATGGGATGTACCATGCTGCGTTTCTTGTTGGGGAGGTAGCATTTGCCACTAGTGAAATGGAAAAATCCCTCCCCCCCCCCTTATGAAATCCAACACCACCCGGCTACTTTTTCATGCCACCCGGCTAGAAAAAAAATTCTGGGGAGAACACTGTGCAGGAAAATTGGAATCATAATATAAAATTAGATTTTATTACTATACTTGAAGAGTCTATCTAGATGTTACACATTTTGATCGATACCTCATGATATAGGACCTACTGATATACAGTATATTAAGATTGTTAATGCTTATGTCTATTTCCTTGTTTCAATAAAATGTTTTGAAACTAAAAGTCAATTGTACCACTGTTCATTGCAGTACCATACTACAGCTGTTGATAGACCTGCAACCTACACCAGGGCTGTGGATTCAGTACAAAAATCCTACGACTCCAACTCCTCAGTTTAGGATTTCAACGACTCCAACTCCTCTTATTTGCATATTACAATCTTGTTAATTTAAAGTATGTAACATAAAAGGCATTTCATCACTGCCAATGCTTGGGAGTGTTAAAGGATTGCAATATTTAGTCCCTTTTAAACAATACCAGTTACCTGGCTATCCTGATGATCCTCTGTCTCTAATAATGTTAGCCATAGACCCTGAACAATCATACGCAGATCAGGTGTTTCTGACATTATAAGATTAGCTGCATGCTTGTTTCTAATGTTATGAAGACACTACTGCAGCTAAATCAGTCAGCAGGGCTGCTAGTCAACTGGTACTGTTTAAAAGGAAATAAACATGGAAGCATCCATATTCTTCTTACCCGAGTTCTCCTTTAAAGGTATATTAAAGTCAATGGGAATCAGTTTTAAAAAAAAGCCAGATACTTACCTAAGGAGAGGGAAGGCTCTGGGTCCTATCCCTTGTAGCAGTACTCAACCAATTTGGTCAAATACTGCTGACTGCGCCGCCGAAGGGAGGCTTCGGGAGCCTGAGTGCTCCTGAAGACCGGCTGCTCCATACTGCGCACATGCGAGCGCCCTCTCTCGCACATGCGCGCAGTACAGAGCTGTCTGTCTTTTGGAGGACTCGGCTCCCAAAGATTTCTGAAGTCCTCCGTGGCAGGTGATTCAAGTGGAGGAGCTGCCGCCGCAACGAGGGGTCTGGGATAAGAGAGGGAAGGTGCTATAGGACCCAGAGTCTTCTCTCTCTTTAGGTAAGTATTGGGCTTTTTTTTTTATAACTGATTCACATTTACTTTAAGGTGGCATCTCCTTTTGGGAACACAAAACTTCTGGCCAGGATGCTGACACTGTACCTTGTCAACTATCCTTGCCTATCATTGTCAATGTGAATGCCCCGGTAATTTGTCTGTATAATATGATTCACAGGAGCCCCATATCTTCTGGGTTCCAGCATCTATCCTTGCCACCTTGCAGAAAAAGTCTCTAACTTTTCTATATCTGATATTCTATATTATCAGTTTTTGTGTTTGGGAGTATGCAAATGAAGCCACCAGTACCTACTGTATTTTTGGGACTAGAAGACTCACTTTTTCTCGCCAAAAAATGGGGGAAAAAGTCACTGAGTCTTATAGTCAAAAATGCAGTGAGTTCCAAACTTGTGAACGTCTGCCAATATGAACCTCCAACCCATCGCAATGTCGGGGACTCCATGTACTGTGCCCATGCAGAAGAGGACACGGGAACAAACGGGGACACAAAGGGGCATAGGAGGAGGACACAAGGGATACACAAAAGAGGACACAAGGGGGACAGAGGAGGACACAGGGAGAAACAAGAGGTACAAGGGGGCGTAATCTACAAGTTGCCCCTTCACCATGGATGCACCAGGTTTAGTATATATTTTTCCCCCTGGTTTTGGACCTCTAAACCTAGGTGCGCCTTATAGTCAGAAGCGTCTTATAGTCCGAAAAATACGGGTACATAAAAATAATAATATAGCAGTTGTGAGTGATTGTGGGGTTATAGTTGTTCAAACTCAAAAGCTTTGGCTTTGACACCCCCTTCCCCATTTCTTATGAATTAATTTAGTAATTGCCCAGGTGGCGATTCATCCTGATCAGGCTTGCCAGGTCTGCATATGCCGGTCCGACCTGGATAAATACATTTATACATACAGTGGCGGCTTGCAAAAGTATTCGGTCCCCTTGAGGTTTTCCACATTTTTTCACATTACTGCCACAAACATGAATCAATTTTATTGGAATTCCAGGTGAAAGACTAATACAAAGTGGTGTACATGTGAGAAGTGGAACGAAAATCATACATTATTCTAAACATGTTTTACAAATCAATAATGGCAAAGTGGGGTGTGCGTAATTATTCAGCCCCCTTTGGTCTGAGTGCAGTCAGTTGCCCATAGACATTGCCTGATGGGTGCTAATGACTAGAAAGAGTGCACCTGTGTGTAATCTAATGTCAGTACAAATACAGCTGCTCTGTGATGGCCTCAGAGGTTGTCTAAGAGAATATTGGGAGCAACAACACCATGAAGTCCAAAGAACACACCAGACAGGTCAGGGATAAAGTTATTGAGAAATTTAAAGCAGGCTTAGGCTACAAAAAGATTTCCAAAGCCTTGAACATCCCACGGAGCACTGTTCAAGCGATCATTCACAAATGGAAGGAGTATGGCACAACTGTAAACCTACCAAGACAAGGACGTGTACCTAAACTCACAGGGCGAACAAGGAGAGCGCTGATCAGAAATGCAGTCAAGATGCCCATGGTGACTCTGGACGAACTGCAGAGATCTATAGCTCAGGTGGGGGAATCTGTCCATAGGACAACTATGAGTCGTGCACTGCACAAAGTGGGCTCTTATGGAAGAGTGACAGGAAGAAAGCCATTGTTAACAGAAAAGCATAAGAAGTCCCGTTTGCAGTTTGCCACAAGCTATGTGGGGGACACAGCAAACATGTGGAAGAAGGTGCTCTGGTTAGATGAGACCAAAATGGAGCTTTTTGGCCAAAATGCAAAACGCTATGTGTGGCAGAAAACTAACACTGCACATCACTCTGAACACACCATCCCCACTGTCAAATATGGTGGTGGCAGCATCATGTTCTGGGGTTGCTTCACTTCAGCAGGGACAGGGAAGCTGGTCAAAGTTGATGGGTAATCACAAATCGATAAACGACACAGCACTCACCACCTCTTCTCGTGTCCTTCCAATATGCAGCTAGCTGCCAGTAAGAGCAAAACCAATCAGTTCTCCTCACAATTAATGTAAAACGTTCACAGCAGCGCTTCTGGAGTTAATTCCTGTGCAGTATTAGGTACACCTGTGTCAAAAGAAGCAGGCACATAGCGGGTAATCCTCAAACACTCGTACACCCTGTGTATAAACACACACACACTGTGTTCAGGGAAATATCACCGCATGCAGGAAACGGGGGTCACACTCCCCCCCTCAATCCCCTGCTCACCAAATAGCTGCTTTGTATTTAGGCACGTAAACAATCACTGCAGCAGGTCACTGGAATAAAGCATAAGACATCCGCCTCTCATGGCATAAAATCTTCTTTTAATATGGGTCTAGCCCCTATTAAAAATATGCGTACCAAATATCATAAAATCAAAGGCACATCTCACATATCCGGCTGACCGGCATGGACGCCCTCCAAGTTTCCCCGCCGCAGCGCTGATAGTATCCATCCTCCGTGTTGGATGGTAAAGCGTGCATGTCCAGGCTCCTCCCAGCGCGTTTCGTCACTAAAGGGGCGTGACTCATCAGGCGCCCCTGATGAGTCACGCCCCTTTAGTGACGAAACGTGTTGGGCGGAGCCTGGACACGCACGCTTTACCATCCAACACGGAGGACGGATACTATCAGCACTGCGGCGGGGAAACTTGGAGGGCGTCCATGCCGGTCAGCCGGATATGTGAGATGTGCCTTTGATTTTATGATATTTGGTACGCATATTTTTAATAGGGGCTAGACCCATATTAAAAGAAGATTTTATGCCATGAGAGGCGGATGTCTTATGCTTTATTCCAGTGGCCTGCTGCAGTGATTGTTTACGTGCCTAAATACAAAGCAGCTATTTGGTGAGCAGGGGATTGAGGGGGGGGGGAGTGTGACCCCCGTTCCCTGCATGCGGTGATATTTCCATGAACACAGTGTGTGTGTGTTTATACACAGGGTGTACGAGTGTTTGAGGATTACCCGCTATGTGCCTGCTTCTTTTGACACAGGTGTACCTAATACTGCACAGGAATTAACTCCAGAAGCGCTGCTGTGAACGTTTTACAAAGTTGATGGGTAGATGGATGGAGCCAAATATAGGGAAATCTTGGAAGAAAACCTCTTGGAGTCTGCAAAAGACTTGAGACTGGGGCAGAGGTTCACATTCCAGCAGGACAACAACCCTAAACATAAAGCCAGGGCAACAATGGAAAGGTTTAAAACAAAACATATCCATGTGTTAGAATGGCCCAGTCAAAGTCCAGATCTAAATCTAATCGAGAATCTGTGGCAAGATCTGAAAACTGCTGTTCACAAACGCTGTCCATCTAATCTGACTGAGCTGGAGCGGTTTTGCAAAGAAGAATGGGCGAGGATTTCAGTCTCTAGATGTGCAAAGCTGCTAGAGACATACCCTAGAAAGACTGGCAGCTGTAATTGCAGCAAAAGGTGGTTCTACAAATACTTACTCAGGGGGCTGAATAATTACGCACACCCCACTTTGCAGTTATTGATTCGTAAAAAATGTTTGGAATATTTATGATTTTCGTTCCATTTCTCACGTGTACACTACTTTGTATTGGTCTTTCTCGTGGAATTCCAATAAAATTGATTCCTGTTTGTGGCAGTAATGTTTCAAAATGTGGAAAACTTCAAGGGCACCGAATACTTTTGCAAGCCACTGTAAGTGCAGCCCAGCCATGGACCCATATACTGACCTGAAAACACCTCTTTGTTTTAGAACACTAATTCACTTGTATTACCCTCATTTCAAGAACACACTGCAAGACATTAATGTATTATTGAGATTGCAAAATTTCAACCTACCCCCAAATACGACTATATTTTCTGTATGATTGTTTAGCTGCAGAAGTGCATTTGGCTGTGAAGGGTGAAACATGTACAAGTTTTCTTCTGGCTCCATCTACATTGAAAAAAAGAACAGTTATTAAGAAAATATTTACCGTAATACACAGAATTGGTAAAATAGGAAGTAAATCTTTTAAAATACATCACAAAAAATGTACAGTATCGTATACTTGAATATAGCTACTCTTGCCCTCCAAATGCATAGTGCACAGCGGATTGTCCTCCCCATCTGTCTGTTTCTCCTGCTGTTCCCTCTGTGCAGCTGCCCATGCCCACTAATATGCAGTGTATACACAGTGTAGTGTAGAGTGAGGTTGCTATAGATTCAGTATCTCTCCTGCATTCCCAACTGCCCAGAAACTCTTTTTAGCATCCTTTGACTCCTGTCCCCTCTGACTCCTGAACACCTTGTCTTCTGGGTCCCCACTCTGAAGCCTCCAGCCTCACTCTACTTCTTATCTCCCCTGCTTATAAGAAGATTCATTTTGGAAATGGAGATTGGGACTAGAGAGAGACTAGGGCTTCAGCTGCAGAGTGGGTACCCAGAAGACACTGGAGCTGTGACCCAGAAATTGAAGACTTCCAGGAGGTGGCAGAGGTTGAAGAGAGGTTTCCAGCAACTGAAAATACTATAGCAACATCTCTCTTAAATGCATAGCTGCATATACTTTATTTATTAGAGGGAAAAAGAGGTGTGTGTGTGTGTGTGTGTGGGTGGGTGGTGGGTGGTGTGTGTGTGTGTGTGTGTGTGTGTGTGTGTGGTGTGGTGTGGTGTGGTGTGGTGTGGTGTGTGTGTGTGTGTGTGTGTGTGTGTGTGTGTGTGTGGTGTGGTGTGGTGTGGTGTGGTGTGTGTGTTACAGACAGAGGAAGACACTCCACTGCACAATCTGCTCGCCAATGGCTTCAAATAAGTAACAGGAAAGCTCCACTTTGCACATTCAAATATAATAATAATTCTCCATTTTAAATTACAGAAGGAGAACCCTTGGCTGCAGGATCAATGGGGATCACACTCCCAGGTACAAAAGCGGACCGGCGTATCGGCATTCCTGTTTGCGCTGCAGTCAGGACTTGCAGTGCTCTGTGGACGTCTGACTGGCTGCACACATGGGTGTCCGCAGAAAAGTTGTGCGTTGAAAAATAGGGGGGAAAAGTTGTGCACTGAATTGTGGGACATTAGACTAGGACTATGGTAGGGATTAGATTGTGAGCGCCTCCGACACACATGCCCCCCCCCATTTAGATAGTGACAGGGACCCCCCTATTTAGGTAAAGACAGGGACCTCCCATATTTAGTGACAGGGACTCCTCCCAGTTTAGGTGGTGACAGATGCCTCCAGTTTAGGTAGTGACAGGGACCCCCATGTTTAATGACAGGTGCCCTCCAGTTTTAGGTAGTGACAGGGTCCCCAAATGTATAGTGACAGGTGCCCCCCAGTTTTAGGTAGTGAAGGGGATCCCACTCACCATGATGAAGACCTCAGATTACCTAACCCTCCCCCCCCCCCTCCCTGTGTGCCATTATCCCCACTGCCTATCATGTAACAAGCAGCGATGGAGCAGTGGTACACTGGACTCCAGCACACATCTATGGAGCAGAGGTATATGTGACTCCAACACGCATCTATGAAGCAGTGGTACACAAAACTCTAGCACACATCTATGGTGAAGTGGTTAACAGGACTGCAGCAGTGGTACATGAGGATCCAGTGCACATCTATGCAGCAGTGGTACACAGGACTGCAGAAGTGGCACAAAGAACTCCAGCATACATCTATTGAGCAATGGAACAGGGGACACCAGCACACATCTATGGAAAAGTAGTGCACAAAACTCCAGCACACATGGATAGAGCAGTGGTACACAGGACTGCCGCAGGGTTGCATGGGACTCCTGCTCACATCTATGGAGCAGTAGTACATAGGACTCTAGCACACATCTATGAAGCAGTGGTACACAAAACTCCAGCACACATGTATGGAACAGTGATACACATACACAGGACTCCGAGAGTGGTACAGGGGACCCCAGCATATAAAGCAGTGGTACATAACACCCCACCACACATCTACGGAGCAGTGGTATACAAAACTCCAGCACACATCTATGGAGCAGTGGTACACATTTCCAGCACACATCTGTTGAGCACTGCTGTTTATGACATACACTTTTCATCCTTGTGCCCAATGGTGACATTGCATCCAAAATGTGAGTGAGGTGGCAGGCAGCAAGTGTGCAAGTGTGGGGAAGCCAACACCATGAAGTCAGCGGAGGTGAGGGGAATGTTTGGAGAGCAGAGCAGTGACTGAGGGGTATAATCCTGCTTTGTAAGTGATGTCACTGCTAACTAGACAAGGCAACTTTGTGTTAAATCCCCTTCCCACTCTGATAACTGGGCTGCTTCCACAATGGCTAGACTCCTGAGTTTACCCTGAGTTAGCATAGCAAGCACATTACCACAAACCTGATAAAAATATACATATGGCAAGAAAAAACTGTTAGGTTTATAAACACACCTGTCTGTTCAGCTTTAGTATAGAACCAGCGTCAGATCTCCGATCATCCGGCGACCAGCGAGAAGCAGGCGGATGGTACCCCTGTAGACACCGCGCTGCATATGCGGAAGTGACATATGACGTCACTTAAGCATATCAGTGCTGTGTCTGTGAGGTACTAGCTCCCGCTTCTCACTGGTCGCCAGCTGATCAGAGGTCTGATACTGGCTGCTGGCAGGCTGCCTGTTACATAATAGGCAGCGGGGACATCCGGGGGGTGGGGGGGGGGGGGTGGTGGTGTTTGCCCCATTTTGCCCATATGTGTGGATGCCCATGGCTGCACATTTATATTTCTGCAGCTTTATATTGTCAGCATTATGTTATGCAGCAGAACCTGACTAGCTCAAAGTTCTGTCCTCTTTCTTTCAGCATGAATGCTGCGACAAAGGGATTAAAGGATGAAGATTTCATGACAAAATCAGGTACTTTTCCAGTTTGTACATAACAATACATTTAATCATTGTTTGCTGGGCACATTATTGGATTACATTGTGATTTTGTTTGTGAGTTTGTACTTCATTTTTAAACATATTCCCAAAGGGAATTATATCTCAACAGTTAGGAAGCAGGAACAGCTGACACCTATAAACAGTGATACTTAAAGTGGATCCGAGATGAACTTTTATTCATTGCATAATTGTGTTCCTTACATATAGGTTATAGGGCATTCCTCAAGCCAAATACTTTTTTTGTTTTGTTTTAATACTCTAATTCCCTATAAACTAAACAAGCCTCGCCCACAGCTTCTCCAAAACGCAAAGGCACTCAGACCCATGTAGCAAGGCCTTATGGGAGCTCAGTCTGGGCAGGAGGACGAGAAGGTTACTAGCCAGAGATTTCAGAGGCAGAGGGGAGGGGGGAGTGAATTTTTCCCAGGCTGAGGGGTGGAGATGCAGTTGCAGATTACCTGTGTAATGATGACAAACAGAACATGGCCGCTCTCATTGTATCACAGGAATAATTCATCATAAACTGTTGAAGCTGTATGCAGACGGATTTGCTGTCTAAACTTTAGTTCAAATATATATATATATATATATATATATATATATATATATATATATATATATATATATATATATATATATATATATATATATATATATATATACATATATACACACACAAGTTACTTGTTACAGTTAGTTTTTCATCTCGGATCCGCTTTTACTTAGTCATGATCCTCCTCTCACCGGAACAACACCCATGTGCTGGTAAATGAGTTTGGAGGGTTTAGTCCTGAGCACAACCCTTGCAAGACACATAAACCAGAAATGGTCAGGGATCCCCAAAGGGAACATTGTCCAGAGAATAAGGGCCTTTTGTGGTCGTTTGCTATAACACACCACTATTCTCCCCTTTGGAGGTTCCTGACCATTTCATATTTACACGTTAATTGATGGTAGGAACTTAAAAGAATGCGGAGTAATATAGTCACCCTGCAAACACAAACACCATACTTATATCAACACCACTTGGTGTTTTTTTTTACATGTAAAGTTACTACGCATGATACTACTGCTAAACTTGGAATAACTGTGGAAAAGAGTACATAAACTTACAGTGATATTGACATCTTTTGGATATTCCCCCCAGAACAGGAAAGTGGAGCGATGGTCTCCTGTATTCAGTACTGCAGGGTTTTGTCTTGCAATTCCCAAATTCATTTCAATTTGCCACTGCAAAGTCCCAGTGTTGCTGTCTACAATAATTACCTGAACAGATTTAAAGTTTAATTAGTTTGCATAGTAATAAATTACTATTGAAAAAAAGAAAAAAAAAAACACATAAGGTAGCCATACATTCATCGATTTTCCCTGTTGATTCCATCACTGTGATTGAATCTGCTAGAAATGGATGCCTCAACATGTCAGATCAAGCACAATTTTGATTGATTTTCAGGGAAAATTGATTGAAATTATCGATCTGACTGGACAGAAGTTCTGGGTCAAACGTGGCAGGGCAAAATCGGTGGTAGATTAACACCCCATAGCAGTGCAACAATGCTGTATGATAGATTTTTAATAGATTTCCTGTTGAAATCTATTGAAGATCTATGAGCAGAGGAGGATCTATCTTTTTGCCACAACAAGAAGAGTGTGCCTGCAGATAAAACTACATGTGAAATGATCAGTAGCTTAAAAGGACACCTGACATGAGAGGGATGTGAAGGCTGACATATTTATGTCATTTTAAACAATACCAGTTGCTTGGCAGTGCTGATGATCTCTTTGGCTGTAGAAGTGTCTGGATCATAAACCTGAAACAGCATATGGCTAATCCAGTCAGACTTTAGTCAGAAACATCTACATGCTTGTTTAGGGTCTATGGCTAAAAGTACTAGAGACAGAAGATCAGCAGGATAGCCAGGCAATCTGCATTGTTTAAAAGGAAATAAATAAGTTAGCCTCCATATTCCTCTCATGTCAGGTGTCCTTTAAAGACATTGGCCACATAATGTAATGTAAAAATTTCAACTTTTCTCAGAAAAGCGATCCATGATCCATCCCCAGACATTCCACTTCTCCGCTCTCTCTCTATTGCTCCTCAATGGCTTCATTAAAAATAGTACGTGGCTTAATTGAAAAAAGGAAACCTCTAGGACTCAACTTGCTTTTACCATATATTTCAGTAGGCTAGACCTGAACTAATGAGTATTTTTACATGCAGCTTTCACATGAGAAACAGAAATGTGCCTTCTTAAAGCAGAAGGTATTCGTGATTATTCAGGTTGGAGTGAGCACATGAGATGCCCCACAGTGCATCACTGCTGAATATGTAAATTGTCCATTTGTTGTCCCTGAAAGCTTCACAAGGCTCCAGAATTGCTGGAATGCAATGATGTGTCAGCATGTTACCATTACAGAGCCAAACTAATCCAACATGCATACACACTGTTTCAAACTAGTTGGTCTTCATCAGTGCATGACATGGACTAATGTGGCACTGAGGGGTAGGACGTGAAGCACCCAGAGTTACAGATTGCCCAGCAAGCTCATGGTGAACCAGAACTAGTAGTGTGTAAGGGGCTAAAAAGGACCAAACTCTTACTTTTAGTCGATGGGAACATTCTGTGTCTGCGCCGTACTACTTGTGCAGGTACAAAATGCTCCTGGCAATGGGAGCGCGGCCAAGCCACGCATGCGCAGAGGAGACCTACTGGCGCAACTGAAACGCTAATAATGGGAGGGATTACAGAAGGCCAGAGCAGCCAGGGAGGATAGAGAAGGAGGCAATGGTGTCCAATGGGCTGGAGGAAGTGCCAGGAATGTATGAATTCTTTACCTTCCTTTCAACTCAGGTTCACTTTAACCTCCCTAGGGGTCTGCTTATTTTAGTATTTCTAACTGTAAAGGCAGCCTTACAAAGGCAATTACCTTTTTGGCCAGTTCAGTTTCACTGTTAGTTTAACAATGAAAAAGACTGACAATTATTGACAACACCTTTGTAAGAGTATATTTTAGATTGCAATACTGTATTTGGTTTATTTAATAATATGCTTATTGTATTTATAAAATAATACTGAACCTTCTTTCTGTTATTTCCAATTTCGATTTCCATTATTATAGAAAAGACATCTCTCTTAAAATATCCCAGTGCTGGTTTACTACAGGAAAAAAAACAAACACAATAACAGTTAAATATTAATGTAACATATTTACTGTATATATTTTAACGTAAAAAATGTATTACAATGAAAAAACTAATGAATGGATGAATGTAAAAAGGTATTTATGCATGCTGCACTTGTCTGGAGTTTTTTTTTTTTTTTTATTAAATCTATATAGGGTACATGATGCTAAACCATACCGTTTTATCTCCAAGCCTATTTATTAGTGCATTACTGTGAAAGTAGGCTGGCTGAGTGGCCAAGACATAACTTCCCTTAAAGGACCACTGTTGCTAAAATCTTACAATTTTAAATACATGTAAACACATACAAATAAGAAGAATGTTTCTTCTAGAGTAAAATGAGCCATAAATTACTTTTCTGCCATGTTGCTTTCACTTATGCTGGGATTACACGATACTTTTTTTGTAAGAATCGTTCCGATAGATGCCTTTGATGATAAAATTCCGACATGTCCAATGTTACGCTCGATTCGTTTCTGCTCGATTTCTTATAGAAGTCAATGGAAAAAAGATAAGAAAAATGAGTGGAAGATAAGAGAATAGAGCAGAAAATCGAATGGTTAATAGATCGTGCGCCGAATTGAATGCAAAAAACGTATTGTGTAATCCCAGCATAACAGTAAGTAGTAGAAATCTGACATAACCGACATGTTTTGGGCTAGTCTCTAGTTTTAGGCTAGTCTCTAGGTGGCTGCACTGAAGGGGCCCCAGTAGTTTAACAAGGACAAAAATTCACCTTACCAAATTCTGCACTGGGATCTTTCCATTAGTCTCAATAATCACAATTACAGTTCTCTCTAGCCCTGCACCTGGACCTATTCACCTTTTCAAAGAGGGCAGGAAAAGCACCAAAACTGAATGCACTGAAAGTAATCTCTTCTGTGTCAAAGTGCAGCAACAATGAATCATGAGCACAGATTTTCCTATACACCCAAATAGCTACAGCTACTGTTCCAGGAATAATCTAATGTCTGCAGGTTCTCTGTAGGGACTGCTGGCAAAGGCTCATTAGAACCCCTTATCTAATCACTATTAAAGCTGCTTGATAAGCTGATGCTGGTATTGTGTTTGCACAGTTCACACATTTCCATAACATTAATAGGAGAACTCAGGTAAGCAAAGTGCTTCTGTGTGTAGCAGCACAATCACATCAATTTCCTTGAGTGTATCTGGATCTGAAGTAAAGGTGCCCATACACTCGTCAGATTGGCAGCAGATAGATAAGAAATGCATCTGATGATCTATCTGATGCGTTTTTAGAACATTTTTTACCAGGATAGAATTCCAATAGATTTCAGTTTGAAATCTATTGAAATTCGATCTGATGGCATTTTTTTGCCATCAGATTTCCATTAAGGCCAATGCAAACTGATAAGCAATCTCATCAGATCGACCTAAATTTTCCACCCTGCAAGTCCGATGGAAATCCATCTAAATCGATCGAAATCGGCCGTCGATCGGTCGATTGGCCAACCGATTTGCAATCGATTGATCGATCGATCAGGATCGATCGGTCGGCCAGAAAATTGGCTGAGTGTATGGGCTGCTTAACACTGCCTTTTTCTTTTAGTTAAGTTTTCACTACAAGGTCTTAAACTATTTTCAAAAAAGCACATCGGTTGTTGAAATGAGAGCTGTATGCTAAGAAGACAGTGCTTTCAAAACTGCATGTTACTAAAAAATAAAAAAGCTAGCAGAACAGCACAAAAAACAATGGGAGCGATTCATTAAAAAACAATTAGCGGCAGCTATGCACGCTACGCTCGTTCCTTGCAACATGCATGCCTTACTTAGTTATGTGCATTGCTTCTATAGCAAAGCACGCCCCTTTAAATACCGGCCGCTGTTGTGAAGTATCGCGACTACGATACTTCACTAGAGCGGCTGCTAATATGTTAATTAACATTGTTACTATGAAGTAATTATGTTAATTAACATAGTAGCAGCCGCGATAGCGAAGTACCACGGTTGGGATACTTCACAGCATTGCTGAAGCAGCGCTCATTTATGAATTAACTCCAATGTGCCAAAGAGATACATGCTATCAAACACAATGCTGTGGCAGCTGGATGCCACCGTTGTTTACTCATGAGCCACAAATCTAACAGTTTGAGGTTACACAGTAGCTATTGATGGGCTTCTGTGGCCCCAGAGGTTGGACACCAGGGCCTTACATTTTTATATAATTACCTTAAAATATTTGTTGTATTCACAGACCACAATGGGCGAAATTTCTGTCCATCAATCAATTCTGAAATCTCAGACTTAACAACCAAAATGTTGTTGTAATACGTTCCCGGCACATTCAGCAAGTAGAGAATTTTACCAGAGCTGCAGTGAAAAAACAAAACACACTGTAGGAACAGATTCAAACTACTATGCATAAACACTTTGTAATGTATTGAACCAGTCTACGTAAAAGCTACGTGTTGGACTTGTTCTGTAGCCAGATTTATGCATGGATGTGTCGCAAGGCTACACAAATGAACAGGCCATATATACCCGTTGTGGATTGTTTACCTGCTTGCCATCTTGCACCACTTGATCTTAGAAATCTTTCAGCAGAGACCTACAGTAACTATCAGTTCCTACACTGTCACCACTAGCTTTGTACTGCTCAGCAGTACAACGCTAATGAAGCATAAACCACTTTCACCCACAGTCTATTTAGACTTCCAGTTAATCCAATAAATAAAGCTTTACCTTTTCTAATGAACGGTGGATCTATAAAACATTTAAACATCATTTGAAAGGGCCTACATTTTCTCTCACATTTATAATCTATTACAAACATTGAGGTGTCTACAATAGAACTTTTCTTCTGAACTCCAAAAAAATAAATCACAATAGTACCAGTATATGTTTATTATGTGATACATTGAAATACTAGTGAGCCAAATACCTCATAGCTGTTGACAGTATAGATACAAAGCCTGCAGAAGTATTCTTCTGTGCTTCCCAATCATGATCCAGTTTGGTAGCTGAAAGTCCAGAGCCAAGAGTATTAGCACAAAGGTTGCTGACAGAATATCCTGTAATAGTGCTGCCTGTTAAAATAAACAGAACTTTAAAAAATGTATTTCATATCTGAATATTTAGTAAAAGAACTGTACTCGAACTTTTTCTTTCTGTTTTACACAGAGTTACAGGTTACCCAGCAAGCACATGGTGAACCAGAACTCATTGGAGTGTATAAGGGACTACAAAGGACCAAAACGCCCTTACTAAAATTGTAAGCAAAAAAAAAAAAAATTGCCTTCTTAAAACAGAAGGAATTTGCGATAATTCAAGTTGGAGTGAGCATATGATGCATCATTGATGAATACGCAAATGATCCCTTGTTGTCCCTGTAAGCTAGAACACCTCCAGACCAAAAAGCCTTCTTACTAAAAACAGAAGGAATTTATATTATCGCAAATTCCTTGTGTTTAATATAACTTTTCAATACTATACAAATGAAAAAGTACTCACAAGTTGGTAAAAATGTATTAAAATTATTATTTATTGCTAGCTGGTAGTTTACAATGCATTTTATGACAAGGTGTGCAAATATCATCTAGGAGAAAACTAAGGAGAAAAAAAACTAATTGCATATGGGCCACTCTTTTTTCTTTTGGTGAAAAAAAAAAATCTTACAGTTCCTTTAAAAATGTACTCTCTACAGCAAACTGTCTTTTCTGGGAGTTATAGTTTTTCATCTCAACTGAAAGGCTGGAGTTTGATTCTCCTCACAGACCTCAGGAACCAAAGATACCAGAGAGACAGCGGCGCTATAATCAAGGTTATGTATTATAGCCCAAAATAAACCCTCCTACAAGTGGCCTGTTGTAAAAGAGATTATATTGCAGGGCAACTAATATCAACTTCATGCAAATTTTATGCCATCCACTATACAGAAACAATGTGATATGAAACCATTTTGCAAAACTTACATAACCTAAAATACCACTGGGGGTACCCCTTTAGACAAATTTTAAATCCTCACTCCATCACATATCTAACATAGTAACATCTACAGTATATGGTCTGTCACTGTTTTGAAGGGACTAAGGAGTTAATTGTCTTTGGTTTGCTGCCATATGTGCGACCTTGATTCAGCTGTTTGTTTTGTCTCAACACTTCAGAGACCACAACAGCACAAAATGTAATGTTAAATCAATTAGCTGAAATGCAGAAATAAAGAAAAGTGGTTATTCACCCATCTCAGGAATTAAAGCTCAGACCAATGACTTTCCCCTGCTTGACCATAGCTTTAAGCTTGCATTTTTGCTTGCATGACACTGGAAATAGTTTCTATCACACTGTTAATCTAGGGGTTAAAACAAGGCTAAGGTGGCATTTGGCTTTGAACAACTTGACAAGGTGGTGCTATGTGCCAGGCTAGAGGCTCATAGTTAGAAGTGCAAGGTAATAGTATACTAGGGACTTGCTTACACATTTTATTACCACTGGGACAGAGATTGATAGTAATATGAAACCAGAAGTTTGTCAAAGTTCTAAAATAACTACTAAAACAAAATATAAAGCTAACCTCTCTAACTAGATAACATCACTGACAGGCATTTAAGGTTCTTTTAATGCTGGGAATACACCATACATTTTCACCCCCGACAGATGGGTTTGATAGATAATTTCCAACATGTCGGATATTGCATCCAATTGTTTTTTGGCTCAATTTCTCACGGAAGTGAATGGAAAAAGATAAGAAAAACGGGCGGAAGATAAGAGAATCGAGCGGAAAAACGTATCGTGTGTACCCAGCATAAAGCTGATTCACTGAAAGAAGACAATAGTTAAAGCCAAACAATTCTGATAGCGATTCCTTCCTATTCTACACATTTTTTGTAGGAATTGTTTTGGTTTGTTATCTATACAAAAGGTAATGCACTACGTTCAATTTTTGTGTTTTTATGCCTATATATCATGCACAATCATATACTGCAATGGTAGATATTTTGATGTATACTATAAGACTTTAAGTTTAAAGGGACTATGAGCAGTGCAGAAACTATGGAAAGATGCATATCATTTTAAAGTTCTCTTTCTCCTCTTTCCAATGATATATAAACCGCCGCCCTTTGCCTTTTAGTTTTCGCTATTTTCGTGATTGAAATTGCCGCGGCCGCGATTTCAATCGCGAAAATAGAGAAAACTAAAAGGCGTAGGGCGACGATTTAGGTGTCGCCAGAAAGAGGAGAAAGAGAGCTTTAAAATGATATCCATCTTTCCATAGTTACTTGTATTACACAGGACGACACTTTCCCCAGTGTCAGCAGCTCCATTCAGCAGAAAAAGTCGCCCTGTGTAATACAATGTAACTATGGAGAGATGGATATCATTTTAAAGCTCTCTTTCTCCTCTTTCTGACGACACCTAAATCGTCGCCCTACGCCTTTTAGTTTTCTCTATTTTCACGATTGAAATCGCGGCCGCGGCAATTTCAATCGTGAAAATAGCGAAAACTAAAAGGCGTAGGGCGGCGGTTTATATATCATTGGAAAGAGGAGAAAGAGAGCTTTAAAATGATATGCATCTTTCCATAGTTTCTGCACTGCTCGGAGTCCCTTTAAGTACAGTAGAGCACTTAGATATAAAACAATACAAAGGTGATCTCTCCTGTTGGCCAAAGCAACTGTATGAGAACTAACTGTACTGTATGTAACCTAAGGTTACATGTACCTCAAGTCATGCATCTCTCAAGCTCAACCTCTTGAGACTCACAGCACCTCATTAAAGAATAAAATAAAGCCACAAGGGCAGAAACTATTTCTCAGACTGGAGCAAGAACCCACACCAAACAACCATAGCTGTGAAAGCTCTTCAAAGTAGGAAAGCACATCCAAGTTCATTTGAAAAGCATAGTTACATAGTTATTTGGGTTGACAAAAAAATACATATGTCCATCGAGTTCAACCAGAAAATAAAGTACAACACCAGCCTAAAAACCCTTACAAGGCATAGTCCAATTAGCCCCAAGAGAGAAAAAAATTCCTTCCCGACTCCAGATGGCAATCAGATAAAATTCCTGGATCACCACCGGGCATTACCTAGTAATTATAGCCATGGTTGTCTTTCAACGCAAGCAAAGCATCTAAGCCCCCTTTAAACGCAGATATAGAATTTGCCATAACTATATTCTGTGGCAATGCATTCCACATTTTGCTCACTCTTACTGTAAAGAGTTCTTTCCTAAATAAATGGCTAAAACGTTTTTCCTCCATGCGCAGATTATGTCCCCTAGTCCTTTGTAAAAGCATAGATACTAAATAAACCCAGTTTTCTGGATACCATAGAGCCTTCCTAGTCCTCACTCCTTCCTGTTGTTCCAGCACCATTTCCCGTTGAAGTCATTTGATCTGCAAGGTCAAATACCTCTTGTGACTTCTTGTGCAGGCTTCAGAAGTACTCCTATCCCCAAAGATAAGCAGATCCTTACTGAGCACACACAAGGGCTCGCTCATGCGCAGTCTGGAGATGCTCATCTTCAGAAGCACTTGGGGGCAGGAGTACTTCCAAAGCATTGCAAAAAGTGCCAAAGACACAGTCAGGTGCATACATTTCACAGGTGACAGCAGTGGAACAATGGGCGGAGGGAGGACCAAGAAGGCTCTGTGGTATCCAGGGCCTTCCACTACATAGTTAAGTATCTAACCTGAAGCAATTCACTTTAACGTAGCCTGCTGTTTGCAGATCCAAGGGGCAGGTATTTGGTTTTGAAAGACACACTTTACAATATGCAAGTCACATTTCATGAGTATGGTGCGCAAAACCAATTTCATGAGAGCTTTTTCTCTCATTTACGAAGAATAACTAAGCATCATAATGTCAAAAACCTGAGCGGTTCTTGCCTTTTTCATGATTGCTAACTCAGTAAAGGACCAGCCTTTAAAATGTTGCTCTCATATAAATCCGGCATAGTGGAGTCTGAACCAGGGCTGTGAAGTCGGAGTCGTGGAGTCGGAGTCGTGGAGTCGGGCAATTTTGGGTGCCTGGAGTCGGAGTCGGAGTCGGGAAAAAATGCACCGACTCCGACTCCTAATGAATTTGTAACTGTAATTAAAATAGAAAATATGATAAAATGTTCTATTTCTCAGATAATAGTCATTAAAAATAATTTATATATATACAGTATATATACAGTAATAGCTGTGCTTAGTCCACAAAAATGAAATAAACCAATCAAAATTAGTTACTTGTGCTGCTTCAATAAAGCAGTCCCCTTATTTTTAAGGTCAGATATACATATCTGATTGTGACTGTATATATGATGTGTACACAGGAATCTCTTATATATACTAAATAACATCTATGCTGTAAGAATAAAGCCTGATGTGTAGCTATGTGACTAATAGAGATGGTCAACGAGATGGAAATAATTCTGCATTGATGCTGATTTATGCAAATGTATGCACTCCCTTTGCTGATGAAATAAAATAATTTGATATGTTATTAAAATTTGGTTTGGTGACTACAAATTAAAGGGTAACTGAGACGGATGAAAAGTAAAGTTTTATACATACCTGGGGCTTCCTCCAGCCCCCTTCAGGCTAATCAGTCCCTTACTGTCCTCCACCACCCGGATCTTCTGCTATGAGTCCTGGTAATTCAGCCAGTCAGCGCTGTCCGGCCGCATGCCGCTCCCACAGCCAGGAACATTCTGCACCTGCGCAATAGTGCTGCACAGGTGTAGTACGCTCACGGCGGAGTGTGTTCATGCGCACTACGCTTGACTGACTCAAGTACCTGGACTCATAGCAGAAGATCCAGGTGGTGGAGGAGGACAACGAGGGACTGATTATCCTGAAGGCGGCTGGAGGAAGCTCCAGGTATGTATAAAACTTTAATTTCATCTGTCTCAGGTTTACTTTGTTACACAGTAGTACTATACTCTACATATGCACTCCCCACAGAGCTGCAGGGAATCCACTGAGAATGCTGTGCACATTGAACACAGAGGTGTTGTCTGTTTACAATCTCCTCATTCCCCTGCAGAGTACCTGCACATCATTCTTACATGCACCCACACTTGATGTTCTTTGTTCCGGTTGTACCTTTTACAAGTACTCTTACCAAGGACTAGTTTTAGTCTAAAGGGAATAAATATAGTAGTCTACATATCCTTCTCACTTCAGTTGTCTTGTAAAATTCCTAAGCGTTGGCAGTTAAGAGACGAATTTCATGTTACATACTTTTAATCAACAAAATTGTAATATGCAAATTAGAGGAGTCGGAGTTGTGGAGTCGGAGTCGGTGGAATCCTAAACTGAGGAGTCGGAGTCAGAGTCGGTGGATTTTTGGACCGACTCCACAGCCCTGGTCTGAACCCTCTATAACAGTAATTATAGATTGACGGTATACCTTGAAATGAGTCAGAGCACTCAGTATATGATTTTATATAAAAAATTGTGTTTGCTTATCATACAGCATATATATAAAATATGAACAGTTCTAAGTAGTGTTTCCTTCTAACAGTATTCCATCTCATCAAGGCTTTATAGCCAAGCGATCATCAATCTTCTAAGCACATTCAAAAAATAATATAACAGTTGTGTTATTGTAACGATTGTGGAATTCTCTCCGTGATCAGCGCACAAGGCATGCGCTGACATGGCAGAAATCCTCCACAAGCGTATAATTTGCGGGAACCCAGCAAAAGGTGCAATGCACCTGTAGAGGGAAATTCCTGTCGGCAGGTGGAGCTGTGGAGTGCAGAGGAACAGCTCCTCTGCCCTGCCACAGACGCCAGACAGGAATTGTACGAAGGGAAGAAACGCAGGGCAAGATAGCCCTGAAAGAGAGAGATCAAAGCGACAGAGGGTATGTGTGTCCACCAATCTAGTCGCCACCCTGCGACGATGAACACACAACCATGAAGATCAGGTGAGAAGGCAATCGCAGGAGATGGCAATTGCTAACAGCGACACAAGACAGAATAAGCACAGAGGAGGAATGTATGTGTGTGCACCAATCTAGTCGCCAACCTGCGACGGTGGACACACAACAGAGGAAACCGAGTGAGAATGCAATCGCCTTAGAAGCGATTGCGAATGAGAATGAGCAAAGGGACAGATTGTATGTGTGTGCACCAATCTTGTCGCCAACCCGCGACGGTGCATACACAACAGCAGATATGAAGTAGAAACGCAATCGCGAGAGAGGCGATTGCCAGAGGTGACACAAGGCTACAGCAAGGCAGAGCACGAGAGTAGCAAAGGCACAGCAAATCATACAATGAGAAGATAAGGAAAATAAAAAACGCTAACTAAACGCGAACACCACAATCATTCGCAACAGTGAACGCGTTTTCTCCGCGGTCTCCGCGTGTTAAGCACAACAGAGACAAGCACGCCTAACTAACCACCGACAGACAAACATGAAACAGAGGACGCGAGCGCTTGCTTAACGGTTACCTCACCGAGCCTCCAGCAAGCGTTCGTAGCAGACAAGACAGGTACACAAAAACAGGGATAAGTGCGAGATACGATCCACTACTCTTTCCGCCAGAGCAAGTGCGACCCAAGTAAGGCAACAGAGCTAGCAGGATCCACTGCTCTTACCGTCAGAGCAAATGCGATCCAAGTATAGCAAGGGAGTTGCAGACCAGAAGGATCCACAGCCGCTACTGCTAGAGGCTAGTGTGATCCAAGCACGACAGACAGACAGAACAGAAGGGCCTACCAGTAACAACCGCTGTTCTGGTTAGCACCCCACAGACAGACAGAACAGGCAATACAAATAATACAATCCTGACTGCCCTAGCAAGGATGCCTAGTGCAGTCCCAGGGATTACTCTAAGCTAATCTTCAAACAATAAGCAAGGCTGACACTCCAGGAGTGTTTTACAGGACAAACCCTTATGACCAGCGACTTACTGTGGAATCACATGATATATATAGAGCAAGCCTACAAAGGATGTGGCTAGGCAATTTGCATGACAAACGTATGCAAATTCCTCAGCAGCAGCAAGCTGCAAAACTGACAAAAGGTCTCTCTTCCAGAGACCTGCAGAATGCAGACCTGAACAGTGGTCAAAAAGCTGCCTGCCTGCGCAGGCAGCTGAGCAGATCATTACAGTTATGTAGAAGAAGATCAATAGTAGTCTCATCTGTATCAATCTTCTTCGCAGTGGGAGGGATGAGTACTTAATAGGTTGCATGCAAGCTGTTACAGGAAACTAACATCCTCCTCCAGTGGTTGACAGGTCATGTGTATGCTCGGTGTGTATTATATCCCACAAGTGGGGCTTGCACTCTTTTGCAGGTAGGCACTTGCCTGTTTTTAAGTAGCGCTGTTCATTTCTTTGCTATGTACTAATTTATTTTGTTTTTGGTCAGCTGCTCCCACTTAACAGCCATGCTTTTGGTGTATATGCAGAGCTTCTGTTTGGGTTCAAGGTGCGTTTGTAGTTTCTGGGGGGGGGCTCAGCGCACCTCTGATTGGAGGCCATTCGGAGGCGGCCTGGTGTTGCGCTGATCCACCTTTTGCGCAATTTTCATCTGTATCAATAGCTGTGTATATAGTAACTGTGTAAAACCTGTAGTAATCTTAAAGAAACAGCATAAAAATAGCTTCTAAAAAAACTTCTTGCCAACATCTTAACAGAACTTAATGCTGAAAAATTAATAAAGTAAATCACCAAAATATTAAGCATATTACCCCTCCTCTGTTATCTCTTCAGCATCTAGAACCACTTGTGGGAAGGTAGCTTTTGCCTCGTGTGTCTTCTCA